>NC_069724.1:13417500-13697500 GCF_027358585.1 Pangasianodon hypophthalmus | reverse complement strand
CTGTTTATCATAAGAAATTATCACACAGTGTTACAAACTCACAAACTGCACAGCAGACTGCAGTCCTGAATAGCATGCTATAGCTTTCATACAGACACGCTGGAGGGCTGTGTGACAAACCTCATAATGCAGCTGGACAATGTTAGGACACTGCTGGGACCCGGGACACTGTTAGGACACTGTTAGGACACTGTCAAGATGCTGTTAAGATGCTGGACGCTGTTAGGACACTGTTAGGACACTGGACACTGTTAGGACACTGTAAGGACACTGTTAAGATGCTGTTAAGATGCTGGACGCTGTTAGGACACTGTTAGGACACTGGACACTGTTAGGACACTGTAAGGACACTGTTAAGATGCTGTTAAGATGCTGGACGCTGTTAGGACACTGTTAGGACACTGGACACTGTTAGGACACTGTAAGGACACTGTTAAGATGCTGTTAAGATGCTGGACGCTGTTAGGACACTGTTAGGACACTGGACACTGTTAGGACACTGTAAGGACACTGTTAAGATGCTGTTAAGATGCTGGACACTGTTAGGACACTGTTAGGACACTGGACGCTGTTAGGACACTGTTATAGGAAACTGTTAGGACACTGTTATAGGACACGGTTAGGACACTGGACACTGTTATAGGACGCTGTTAGGACGCTGTTATAGGACGCTATTAGGACACTGTTATAAGACGCTGTTAGGACGCTGTTAGGACGCTGTTAGGACACTGTTATAGGACGCTGTTAGGACACTGTTATAAGACACTCTTAGGACACTGTTAGGACACTGGACACTGTTATAGGATGCTGTTAGGATGCTGTTATAGGACGCTGTTAGGACACTGGACGCTGTTAGGACACTGTTAGGACACTGGACGCTGTTAGGACACTGGACGCTGTTAGGACACTGTTAGGACACTCTTGCAGGACGCTGGCGGAAGGGCCATGCTTTCTGATATGAAGATATGATGAAGATAGCATGGGCTGTCGTTGTCCCTGTAGTCTATTTTATGAGATGATAAAGTTTGTTTATTTGTCTGATTGTTTGTTTATTTGTTTTGTCGACGAGAAGTACACGAAGTCCTTCACGAAGTCCCAGCTACAGTTTATATTATATATACAGAATATCTCGTTTTCCCAGGAAAGAGGCTGATCCTGGGTCAGTCTTACTGCAGCTAAAGGCACGTGCAGGTTTATTAGACTGTGCAGTAATGATAAAAGCGAGCTGTGAGATTTACTCCAGCTCTGCAGTGCGCTCACTGATGATGTCCGGGGTTATCTGTGCTGGTTTATATCCCCTCAACTGTTCAGTAAAGTCTTACTGTACTGTCTGACTGACACACACTATCCACTGAACTGAAGTGTGTTTTAAATACATTTAAATCGATGCAGAACCAGCAAGATGCTGCAGCACTGACAAATACTACAGCATTAATATTACTGTGCTTGCTAATATTATTAATATGAATTAATATCGATCTTATTATTAATAGTAATATTTGTATGAATAGAATTAATAATTGCTAACCAATAATTCCAAACCTGCTTTTTTTTTTTTTTGTTTGTTTTTTGAAATCCTGATTAGAAGGGTTAACTGGGTTTTACAGGACACACTCATGTCAAGACGTCAGGAAGACAGAAGTTTAAAAATGTTGAAAATGATTGGAAACAAATGAGCAACGGAGCAAAGCAGACGATGGTGTTTTCTGAATTTTTTCTACATTGCAGTTAGTTTGGTGTTGAAAACGAGGTGATTTGCTCGTAAGGCTCAGTGAGCTCTGCTGCAGACCACACAAGTGCCGGCGCGCGCGCGCTAACAGCCTGTCGCTGAATTCACGCGCCCGACTCGCTCTTTTAACCTGAGATCCTCCTAACCGTTCGCCTGTCCCGCGGGTAATCCTGCGCATGCATCAGATTATTAAAAAGAAAAAAAATGCATGCTAATCGAGCAGTTTTACAACATCTCTGCACATCACTGACTGCTTCTTGTGCGTATCAACAAATCGTCCGCTAACAGGCTCATATTGTTTTTTATGATATTGGTCAAAATATTTGGTTTTATTTTTTCTTTTTGTCAAGAACACAACATCCGGGTGTACGAGCTGCAGATTTAGGTGCTTCACTGGCACATGCTTGGCTTCACCAGTCATTCATTATAGCAAGAATTTGTACAGTGGCCATGGAGTGGGAGTCAAGATGGGCTGTGCTGCAGTCTCTCAGTGCTTAGCAGGTCACTAACATATCTGCAGGCACTGCTTCCTCTCTCTCTCTCTACCTTTCTCTCACTCTCTCACTCTCTCTCTCTGTCTGTCTCTCTCTCTCACTCTCTCACTCTCTCTCTCTCTGTCTGTCTCTCTCTCTCGCTCGCTCTCTGTCTGTCTCTGTCTGTTTGTCTCTCTCCCCTTTCTCTCTCTCTCTCACTCACTCTCTCTGTCTGTCTCTCTCTCGCTTGCTCTCTGTCTGTCTCTGTCTGTTTGTCTCTCTCCCCTTTCTCTCTCTCTCTCTTCCTGCGTCTCTCTCTCTCTCTCTTTCTCTCTCTGTCTGTCTCTCTCTGTTCCTCTCTCTCCCCTTTCTCTCTCTCTCTCACTCACTCTCTCTGTCTGTCTCTCTTTCTCGTTGGCTCTCTGTCTGTCTCTCTCTGTCTGTTCGTCTTTCTCCCCTTTCTCTCTCTCTCTCTTCCTGCGTCTCTCTCTCTCTCTCTTCCTCCCATTCTCCCTCTCTCTCTCTCTCTCTCTCTCTCTCTCACACTCTCTGTCTGTTTCTCTCTGTCTGTCTCTCTCCCCTTTCTCCCTCTGTCTCTCTCTCTCTCTCTCTCTCTCTCTCTCTCTGTTTGTCTCTCTCCCTTTTCTCTCTCTCTCTCTCTCTCTCTCTCTCTCTGTTTGTCTCTCTCCCTTTTCTCTCTCTCTCTCTCTCTCTCTCTCTCTCTCTGTGCCTGTCTGTCTCCCCCTCCCTTTTCCTCTCCCTCTCTCTCTCTCTCTCTCTCTCTCTCTCTCTCTCCGATATCATAGTACATTAAAAGCTCGTTGTGGGAAGAAGAGCCCGTGTGCTGGGAAGAGCTGCTGTTTCCTAACTCACTGCTTTGCCACACTTCGTGGGAGGACTGGCACTTTTGTGCGCCTTGTCGCTTCTGTTCTCTCAGTTTATCAGTATGAAGTTAAAGAAAAAAAATAAAAATAATCACCCTGTTGCCTTAGTTTCTCCCTCACAAAGTCTTTGTAGATTTCTTTCAGACCTCAGACTATATTTAGCGCTAGTCTTCATTAGTTCCCATCCCCGACCTGATGGAGTAGGTGTAATGGAAGTCAGGTGTAATAAGCTTGTTATTTGCATTGTCTAGAAAGAAGGACAGGTTCGGGAAGGAAACAGCTCTTCACATGACACTGAATTTCAACTTGTATTCTTGCGTACATGTTTCTCTTTCATTTAACGAAGCGTAAAAGGAGTCAACAGGTATCACGTTTTGCTTTGTCTAACACGAACATGCCACCCACTGTTACAGTTCCAGGTATCAGGTTTTTCAATTATAGCACAGTTACTCCAAGCCCCCACACAACCTCCCCCATCCCCCTTTCCCCGGCAGACAGACTGATCATGAACGTGGCTACATGTATAGGTGTATAATGTTATTGGACCCCTCCCTGGCTCTGATCCAGCTGATTTGACCAGAGTTGATGAGATCTTAAGGAGTTCTGAAGAGTGGTCATGTACTATTAGTCATTATTGTGTGAACATGGAGTCATTTTTTGTGTTGCCTACTCAAAACTGACACACAGATTTGAGGTTGTATACATATATAGTGTCAGTGATCTAATGTTTAAAAATCCAGATGTTTCTTACATTGCTGGCATGACCACAAAAGTAGCATGCTGTTTATATTAACATCACCAAGAGAATGAATTTTACAGCAGCATCTATGGGATCAATGTTCAGCAGAGTTAATTATGGATATTTTGCCTTACAGTTATACATTTGTGGTAATATTCAGTATAAATCTGTAAATACGGTAACTGTAAATACATACAGAGTCTGGCATGGACTGCAGCAGTTGCTGGGAGAAAAAAGCAGCAAATAATAATTGATTCTAATGAAGTTTTCTTGGAAGTTAAGAGGTTTTTCAGGTCTAATGTTTTATAAAAAAAAATCTGTGATTTTTGTAATAGTCATCCATTTACAAGTCATGTAAATAACAGTAGATTTATGAGTACAGCAGAACCAGGTATAATATCAGCTACGTCAGATTTGGTATAGAACCTGAAGGAAGATCGAGGATGGAGAAAAGAGAAGTGTATGACTGGTGACTCCACACTGAGACCTGTTCCATCCCTGCATTATTATTTCTCCCTGTCTTCATCCAGCTATCTGCTTCCTTTATAAACTTTTTTCCTCCAACTTTCAGCAACTTGTTTCCCACGTTCTCTACCTATCCTCAATATTTCTCTATCCCTTATATCACTACATCCTTATATCACTTTCTCCTACACCTTGTGTTATTTGTTATGACATCCCTTTTTTAACCTTTACTACTGCTTACATAAGTTTTTATACTCTGTCTGGAACTTGTCCTCTAGCTGTTCCTCTTCTATCCTCTATCACCCTCCTATGGATCATTTGTCATTTTCTGGTTTAAGAAGCTGAATGTCTGTGCACTGAATGTGTGTGTCTGTGATGTGGGGTGTGGTGGAATATCTGTGTTTTTGTGTGTGTGTGTGTGTGTGTGTGTGTTTGGGAACAAAGAAGGAAATTGCGGCACCTCTTTAAAGTCGCACAGCAGCCTGGAAAAAAGGACGTGGTGTTGGCACGCTAACAGATGATACTAACCTTGTAGGAAACATGTTTCCACGTATTTATAGGGTTTTGTTTATATCGAAGTTGTCGAAGGATCCGGAGAAGGAAAGTGCAGTTGGCAAGATGACACGTATTATAAATGTTACTCATGCTTGTTTCTCAATGCGTCTTCTGAATATTTTGACAGACAGACATAAGTACAGTAGAACTTATCTCTCTAAAAGCTTTGATTTATTAGATATCTTTGAGATAAAAGAGGCCAAGTCAAGTATATCAAAGTCCTGACATGACTGACCTAATTACATTGACTTATAACAACTCAACACCACCAGATAATAATTTACCCCTTGTTGAGAATATTTCTATTTGTAAGTTGCTAAAGAGAGAAACAGGTCAGGATTGGCTTGTCCTAATTTGTGTAGCCCGTATGGCTAATTCATCTCTCATCCTGAGTTATTATGGCGTGGTATAATTAATTGCATAACGTGTTTGTCCTGCTACTGCAACTGCTATTAAGACTAGTAAGATTTCAAATATAAGTATACTGTATATGATTAGAACTTATGTATTCCTTTCTGGTGTGGAAATTGTGTCATGAGATTAAGAAAAGAAATAAGGTTGACCCCCTTAAAGAACCTGTGATAAGATGGATTAATGTGATCTACAAGCGTGGAGCAGCAGGTAGACAGTGATGCATTCTGTGCACTTTTAAAAGCCCTTGGCCCTTTTCTCTCAAAGTGAAAGAAAAGCAACTGAATTGACTAGATTGTATGAGCTTGCCAGCTACAGCATTGGCTGCCGTGATATCACTTTCCGTGTCATTGTGTGGTGTAAAGTACACCTAAACATCAAACAATGTATCAATTGTCTACCATTGTAAGCCAACATCTCAATTGACAAGTAGGATGATCCTCGCATCCAGTAACCCTGTTTAAAATAGACTTAAACACTCTGGCGCTAGTGCTTCTGTTATTTACCGTTTCAGTTAACCCCTTAAATTCCCAGCTAATGTTCCAGCCATTACTAAAGCATATTATTCGGTAACTTCTTTAATTATTCAGCATTTATTATGCAATGATTAACAGTTAAATTAATAGAAAAGGTGCATGTTATAAGATATAAGTTATATGAATGTAAAACGTCTGAGCCTGCAGATGAGTCCTGGGTACTTAAGCATTTAAGCAATGTGTGAAGATTGGCATCTAGAATATCAGCGACATTATATGGAGGTTATAGACTTTACAGAAACAGGACAGATTTGTGACCAGTCTGCAAGCATCTAAACGAGATCCATGAGTCCTAGCAAGGTGAAGTCTTTGGCATTGTCAAGCGAGGGATTGGTTGGAATGGCGCGCCACCTCCGATATTCAGCTTCCCCAGCCTGGCATGGACATGTATTTTGTACTGGGGAGGGGTGAGAGCAAAGCCGTTAAGATTCGGGAGAAAATTGAGGAGGTGCCTTGCCAGATGGTGCCTCCATGCTCCAGTCTGGCATCCCAACTGCTTGCCCCCATGCCCACCTCATGCCTGCCTCCACGCCTCTCCCTCCAACCCATACTCACCACACCCCAGCGATTGTTTGCTGCATTACACGCTAGAGTAGGCAGGATTCCAGTGAGAGCACAGGCCATTACACATCCTATCTTGCCCAGCTTCCTTGGCACTTTCAATGTGAGATTAAAAAAAAACAAGAAAGAGAAAGGGAGATAATGAAGAGAGGAAGCAGTCAGAGAAAGAATAGAGACAGAAAAGATGTGCACTTTTCAGAGTTTTTGAAAGACTGGCTAGTATGAGTCATGAATTTTTAAGGTCTGAGAGCATAGGGTGGAGATCTAGTGACGCAAAGACGGGAAAATTTTTGACTTTTTTCTTTTTTTTCAAAAATGTCATGCAATTTAATCCTATTTCTCAAAAATGGTCCATGGTCCAAATTTAGGTCTCATATGAAAAGTGCACAGGACAAAATCAAGTATGTATGAAAACACTTCAGTACAACTGTTTTAGAAGTCAGCATTTTTTCATTCATTGGAAGTTCTTAATTGGAAGGTCATTGTCTTCTGAATGAAGGATGAAATACTCTAGTAGGTATATGTATAAAGCTCTGAATGACTCCTTTGCCTGGTCCCTTCCCTCATCAAACTGTTCACCTTCAGCAGGTGTTCTTTATTCTCTCTACCTCTCACAGCATGTATTAAGCACAGTTTCTCATAACGGCAAGCCCTTTGCCACAAGTTGCCTCTAACTGTGGATCTGGGGTTAGGAAAAGGCAGGAATTAGGCAAGGTAGAAATGATGAGGCCGACTCTTCCTACCCACGCCTGCTTCTGAAACCTCTTATTTTTTTCCCCCTCATCCATTTATTTGTCATACATGGAACCAGAGCCAGAGCCTCTGCTCAGGAATGGCCAGAGACACTAGCACGACACTGCTGGATTCCCACGACATTTTATTAAACACAGCCCTGACCACACGCTGTAAAATGCTCAAGCTGTCAAGCCCTCTCAGTGTGTCTCTTGTGTGTTTCTCAAGTGGAATCTGTGCTCTTGAATTCTGAGCTGAACTGGAGCAAGAGATCACAGAGCAGTTTGGGAAAAAAGTAGGGGGGTCACTGGAAAGAAGTCATTTGACTGGGGAGATGATAGATGGTAGCTGAGTCTTGGAAATATCCCAAATCAGTGTTACAGAATTTGCAGTACTGGTTTTATGGTGCTTCTTTGCTCGAGTATCAGACCATGTTTGACAAAATATTTTCTGCCTTATGCCCACAAATTCACATGAAAAAATGGGCTGCAACTTGTTGGCTAAGTACCAGATGAACAAAATGAACAGTGTTACTCCAACCTTTGTTTTCTGTTTTCCAAGGCGATCATCTATGAAGGTCAGGACAAGAACCCTGAGATGTGTCGTGTGCTACTGACCCATGAAATCATGTGCAGGTAAGACAGTGGCGTTTATAGAAGAATTTTAGATTAAAGTAGGTTGGGAAGATTGACGTCTACCTATTTTTAGCAATATTTTAACAGTGTTCCACCTCATGAACATCAACCTAATCCTGAATTAATTAGGGCGAGCAGAAACTCATTACTCTTTTGGCTTCATTAACAAATATGCTTCCTCTGCAGTCCTATGAAGTGCAAGCCTGGTTGGCTTAGGAACTTAGTTAACAAAGATTCAAACTCAGCAGCTTAAGTAGTAGTTGAGGCACACACGCACACGCACACACACACACACACACATGTCCTTGTGAGGACCGTCCATAGACAATTATTATTGCAGCTTATTAATCTGTTATACTATACAGTACTGTGCAAAAGTCTTAGGCACCCTATTTTTTTAGTACTTTTTAGAACTTTTTATAGATTTTTATTTTATGACTTCTACATTATTGATTCAGTACAAAAACATTTTAGATTTCTAAACAGTTTTCTTAGTTTTCCAGCATAAAATTAAATGTTACAGAAAAATGTTTGTATGTCAGTAAAGAAAGCAGCATATTACATAAGAGACACTTTTCAGACAAAAAAACCTAATGAAGGCTGCAGGGTTTTGCTGCAAAAATAAGAAGCGAGTGCGACAGTCAAAGTGTCCAGAAGAACTGTAGCTGCTTCTGCAAGATGCTCAGTAACACTTACAGCTCATTTCCTTATAAAACTGCACAAATTGTACCTGAGACTACTATTTTTTAAGTGAAGGATCGTCACTCCAAATATTGACTGTTTCATTTGTTACTGTTTACTGCTCTTTATAGTATTTTTTTAAATGTAGAAACATTTAATTTCATTATTTTTGAAGGCATTTTTGCTCAACAGCATTTCTTTGCATGTGTTTAAGACTTTTGCACAGTACTGTATATACTGTATACACTCACTGTCCACTTTAATAGGAACACCTGTACACTTACTCATTTATGCAGTTATCCAATCAGCCAATCATGTAGCAGCAGCACAATGCATAAAATCATGCAGAAACAGGTCAAGAGCTTCAGTTAATGTTCACATCAAACATCAGAATGGGGAAAAATTGTGATCTCTGTGACTTTAACCGTGACATGGTTGTTGGTGCCAGATGGGCTGGTTTGAATATTTCAGAAACTGCTGATCTCCTGGGAATTTCACACACAACTCTAGAGTCTCACACAAGTCTCTAGAGTTTACACAGAAGTTTACACAGAAGTTTACACAGAATTGTGTGAAAAACAAAAAACATCCTATGAGCGGAGGGTCTGCAGGCTGAAACACCTTGCTGATGAGAGAGTTCAGAGTAGAATGACCAGACTGGTTTGTCACATAGATCACACAGTTTCCCCATTCTGATGTTTGATGTGAAAATTCACTGAAGCTCTTGACCTGAATTTGCATGATTGACTGATTAGATAACTGCATAAATGAGCAGATGTACAGGTGTTCCTATTAAAGTGGTTATATATTTAAAGTATTTTATATATATATATATATATATATATATATATATATATATATATATATATATATATATACCAATCAGCCCACAAACACACGGCAAACATCTTCCACCATGATGTTAGACAATCTGTGTGCCAACCAATAGTTGTTCCCTCCTCAACTTGCCTGTGTGTGTGTGCGTGTGTGTGTGCGTGTGTTGGGAGGGGGGTGGGGGGTGGAATGGTTTCAAATGCACTCTCAATTATAAGCAGAAAATTAGGCTGTTCGCTATTAATCAGGCCTGCTAATTGCCACAGACCACCATTAGCCATATGGTGCTGTGCCAGCTTGCAACTGTGGGACAGAAATGCTTATTCCTTTCCTTTGAAAAAACAGAAAGAAAAAAATGACCAAAACAGTTGTGAGAACATGCTAAAGGACGTTTTT
This sequence comes from Pangasianodon hypophthalmus, assembly GCF_027358585.1. Classification (NCBI taxonomy): domain Eukaryota; kingdom Metazoa; phylum Chordata; class Actinopteri; order Siluriformes; family Pangasiidae; genus Pangasianodon; species Pangasianodon hypophthalmus. The sequence goes on along the minus strand of NC_069724.1, from coordinate 13,687,869 downwards.
TTTGCTGGACTAGGCCAAAACGGTTCTTTTTAAAGATTAAGGTTGTCATAACACAGGACCAGCAACATGAATCAAAGCATCCTGTGAAGTAAAACATATGCTGGAGGAGGCCCATACATGTTTCTGTGTATTTATGGCAACTGCTGTTTCCTGTTAATTACATGAGGCAATTTAGCTTTAATTTCTTCAAAAGCTGTATCGAGAAGGAAACCTGGAGTTTAAAGATGCAATTTCCTGATGGGGATCTTAGGGTTGGACTGATGTTAGGGAATATAGATAATACCACTTTTTCAAAATAAGTTGATAGATGTGGTAATTAACATAATTTCTACTTAAAATAAGGTGTTTCTGTGTGTGCATGTGCGTGTGTGTGTGTGTGTGTGTGTGTGTGTGTGTTTGCGTGTGCGCATGTTTGAACAAAAAGAAGAATGGAAACGAGCATTTATTGATTTATTTCATTCTGACAAATGACATTTCCAAACGAGACTATTTGCAGTGTCTACTGTATAATGTATTTTCTGTACAGCTTCTCACAAGCTAATATGATTGAGCACACACAAAAGGCCCTAAAAATTTGGCCTTTTTGAGAGAGAGAGACTGAATTAGTGAAAAGAGACAATACTGCGGGTTTCATGTGACAGTTTCATCCCCAGCCCCTTTGAGAGTCCCACTGCCATCTGTGCAGAGGAAATTCGAGCCTGGGGGTCTCTCTCTCTCTCTCTCTCTCTCTCTCTCTCTCTCTCTCTCTCTCCAAGCTGCTCCTAACCCTCTTACACTCTTTCTTTATCACCTTTAACCCCCGCAGATTCACCCTCATCACCTCCTCAGCTCCATCTAACATTTGACCACAGAATTGTGGTAAACATAAACTATATAAACATTCCTAGCATCCTAGGCATCTCATCCACAGACTTGGCATGTGCATATATTTTGTGTAATCATCCTTCTTTACCTATCTAAAGTAAAATGAAGACAAAACATACTCAATCCTTCTATGCCACTTATTTCTACCTAGCCTTCACTTGTCTGGTTTTAACACTTTATGCTAAATCATTCTATGTACAGTATGAACATAAATAATGAATATGGTCATACTGTTCTTAACTAACTCCTAAATTTCTTTTTTTTTCTGTACACTGATATGAAGTGATACCTCACTTAAGGTGTTTCTTTTCTCTTCTCCTCCACGTCAGTCGGTGTTGTGACAAAAAAAGCTGCGGCAACCGAAATGAGACGCCTTCTGACCCTGTGATCATTGACAGGTAGGAGTGCTTGCTTCTTGTTATCCCACTATGACAGGTGCTTATGTTAGTGTATGTGTGTTCCACATGAAACATGAGTGTTAACAACAGCTCTTTTATTGTAATGCTGGGCCATGCTTACTAATTAAGTCTTTACATAGCCTTCCCATACAAATCTAGGTTTCTCTTAACTTGTTGACTTTAATGCTGTGAAGTTCTTTGGCGGTGGTTTTGCTGTGCTAAGCCAAAAATGTTGAGAGCAAATTGCTGTATATTGGCCTTTACATGGTTCACTTACACTATGAGCTTTCTGATTTCAACCCACAATCAGGGTTTTTTTCTGTTTTTGTTTCCTTTGATCAAACATTGTTCCTTCTTTTGATCTGATTGGCTTTCTCAAAGGACCAGTGGTACCTATTTGAATCATACTTGAGGAGGTGGATTCAAGAACATGGCCTTTTTTAAAGTTAACCATCTCAGCCACTTTATTTGAGGAGCAGCAGGTCTACTCCTAGACTAATCCCGACTATAGCCAGAGTTTGAAAAATTGACTGGTAAACAGAGAGATTAGTCTGAAAACTGAAATCTGTTTCACCAACACAGACCGCTATAGTGACTATACCACAGTTGCCACTGACCTGATCTATCTGTCAATCTCACACATTCTTTTCCCATTATTCATGAATAAGATCCCAAGGTATTTAAACTCCTCCACCAAGGGCAAAGGTTCCTATTTCTCTAATAGAGAACCATGGGCTCTGACTTAAAGGTGGTGATTTTCATCCCAGCCACTTCAACTTCATCTTAATGCTAAGAATGCAGACACAACACTTGGAACACTTTTGCCTCTTCTTAAACTTGATGGCTTTCCTCACCACTGGTATCCCTCATTGCATCTGCCATGACATGCACCGACAGGCTTCTGCCCACAGCTTCATATAGCTGCCTTTGAAATTGAGGACTTGAACCTGGTCCATTCAGTCTCAATGTCTCCAACCCCACTTGGTGCAAGGGAGAAGTCCTTTCTGGAGGTCATCAGTTAAAAGCTCTGCCTCTCTTTACCCAATTGTCCAAAAGATATGGCCTCAAGTCTGATAATACAATCACAAAATTGATCATTGACTTGTGGCTTAAGGAGCTTGGGTACCAAGTACACTTACAAGCTACTCTGTGTTATTGACAATCCTTGGCTTGCACAGAAGTCTAATAATATTTCAATGCTCGGGTTTGGACCAGGGAGGCCATTTCTCCCAAGCATGTCTGGCATGCACCTGACTTCACCTTCATCTTGTAGGTAGTGAGCCCACAAAATGGCTCCACTTCACAATTTCATGACTGGCCAAAACCAGTTTATGTGGGTGGCCTGGGCAGCAAACACTTGCTTTCTGACACTACCCCCAGGCATCACTCCAGGTTGGGTCTCAGTAAGCCTAATCTGGCCAGGGTACACAAGGGTCTATTTTGTACCTTTAAAGGGAATTGCTCTTTGTCTGACCTCTCCTCTCAGATCTGTTCACCAAACGTGGACCTAATGGGAGCATTAAGCTCCTGGTGACATAGTCCTGAGGTTCACCAAAGTACTCAAGCCCATTTACTACGACAAGGTCTTGATCCACAAAGGAGGGTACTTCAGATTGGTAATTGGTTTGTATTTAGATCATGCTCCCACATCCAGAAACTGGGAAAGGCTGTACTCATATTCCTTTCACGCTTCTTAATAAAATCCACATGGATAATAGTCTCTGAAACAATAGCGGCCAAAGGGCCTCAGGCTTCGTCCCTCTCCCTCAAGTTCTCTCTCTCTCTCTTGCCATTCCTCCTTCTTTCCCCAGAGTACATGAATGCAACTCTACTCTCTTTAGCTTTGCATCTATCTCTCCAAAGCATCTCTATCCTTTATCAATATAATTGTTATTAGTGTATTATAAAATTGTACTACTGGTGGTATATATAATTATCTTGTTAGCAGTACTACTGAGCTATTCTTGGACATGGGCTCTTTATCTTTATTTATCTTTGTGTTGTGTTTGTTAGCATTTGTACACAATGTGAAAGAACCTCATGTACCCTGGTTTCTGTTGAGGTGGGTATTGCAGAAAATGATCTTGAGCAATGTGGAAGCTATTATCCAGGCTCTAGGGGCATTTACTCTTATGGGTCACAGCTCCCAATGCTATTCTAAGAGAGAGCCTCTTTCACTTAGTGTTGTAGAAAGATATTTAGAAAGAGCTGTCCCTGATGAATGATGGTAACATGTCCTTAGGGATTCATTTGGAAGGGAATCATCAACATTAAATTTTAAAACAAAATTGCAATTAAATGTTGTTCCAGACACTAATAGCACCAGCGATCTGTTTCAAGCCCAGTTTTCCCACATTATATTTTTCTTTCCATGATTTAGTTGTATTTTTTTTCTCCTTGGTTTTCTTATCTTTTTATATTGGGTTGGAGGCTGAAAACAGTCTTGGATGCTCAGTATGTGCTCAGTGTAAATGAGGTCTCATAAATTTGCAAATTTGCACAAAACAGCTTCATTCTAATGAAATCCTAAGAAATTTGCTCTAGCGATAATCAGTAACAATCAGCATCTAAATATTCCTACAAAAGCTGTCAAAAGGATATAGCATTGAATGAAGGTAGAAAAGTACATTTCAAATCAGCACAATAAAGTTGATAAGAACATTCTTGCTTATATTTTAGACAAACTTTGTTGCCAGTGAAATGCACACACAGAAGTTAGAAGTTAGCAGGTTCAGTTTTGAAGGCCTGTGACAATGTGTGTATGTAGTTGTGTGTCTGTATTTCAATTCATGTGTGGCTTGAGACTCCAAAAAGTTAGTAGCTGCTGAACGTCACCCTGGACCATGTGAGCAGAGCGTAAAAGATGATACTATATTTTTCCGTTCATCCTAAACACACAGCAATACGTACACTTAAAAAAATACAGATATTTGCATCAATGTCTTGAATCGTCAGTACAGCGTTATGTCTTATTAGGTTTAAAAAAGATCTGAGCATTCATTTTGCATAAGATTTTGTTGAGATTTTAAAAGGAAATAGGTCAATGGCGCCTCCGTTTTGTCACTTTGTTCGTAGCGGCTACTTTCAGGCATCTCAGTTTACAGGCTGCTTGTTATTTCTGAGACTTGAGATCTTTTGGTCTGGAATGGGTGTGAGAAAGTGTCTGTGTGTGTGTGTGTGGGCGTGAAATTTCCTCTTCATGGGTGTATGAACAGGGAGTGACGAGTGTAAATAGGTTACCCCAGTTTTTGTTCATTTTTGTTCATTTCTTTATCACTGTAAAAATATCTTGTGGTGTTGTGTCATAAGTGCTTTGGCAACAGTCAGATTTATTATTTGGCTGTAGAGCTGTGTGTTCTCCGACAGATTTTGGATATGTGATGTTTCTGGAGTGACTTTATCTTTGCCATATCCTATAACAAATCATTAACAAACAAAAAGGCATAACATACCTTTAAATAAATTCTTATGTAAATTAACATATCATTTAGGGTAGGTGTCAGAATGATGTAAAATCTACCTAAGCAGTTACATATGTTTACATATGTTATACATATGTATGCATATGATGCATAAATAACTATCAGATCATCATCAAATGCAGACATCAAATGCACAAATCTGTGCTTTATTCAGTAGTCTGGAGGTTTAAATTTCAAATCTGCATTAGCCAGTCTGATCAAACTTGCATTTGTCAAGAACATGAAATGAGTACTGAATCTCCTCCTTGTGCTTTGCCTGCCACAAAGTGAATAAACATAGCCCGTAGAGTTTCTACAAACAAACCTCACAATGAACGCACCACTGAGCCAGAGATTCAGAGAGGGCTTTTGTTTGGTCTGTGTTTCGAAGCTGGAAGCACTACTCTCTGTGGGATTTCTTAGACTCTTCGGATGTGGGCAGCCCATGCTGGGACCCAAGGGTGCAATGGGACCGCCCCAGAATGTGAGAGTTCCCGTGGATGCCGTGGGACTTCCTGTTGCTCCCTCACATTTTTAATCTCAAATAGCCCAACATCTGGACTTGCACACTAACCAGCAGAAAGTACATGTTTGCCCCACTCTCCCCAGCTGGTAGATGTCATATGATAATGGAGAGTTTGCTTGTGGGTGTGAATTGTTAAGAACGAATTGGGGAGAAAAAAAATTAATAAAAAGCGATCAACTTCAATACGTGACATTTATTTAAGGTGAGTGTTCAAATGAATTTCTCAGTAAATCTGTGCACAGGAAACATACATTTGTGTGGTAATTGAGTGAATAAAACCTGTGTTCTGGGTAAAAATAATAACCCAGGAGTTGGTCCACGTCATCAACCCAGTTCCGAGTATTGTCGAATTAGAGGGATATTAAATAACCTGGCAAAATCACCCACCAGACTCAACCCAGTATTTAAGAATAAGAAATAACCCATTATTTTATAAAAGATGTATCCTGCTGGCATTTATCTTTTTTTGCGAGACATTGAGATAATGATTTAAATTACATTTGCAAAGAAAACAACCATCAGAGCAGAATATAGTTTGTGCATGGTTCTTCTGTTTTTGTCTGTTGTATCTCACGTCTAAAATGATCTGAAAGACATGAATCAGTATATTAGAAGTATCCACTGCCTAACACATGGCCACTCCACGTTGTTTCCTATTAAGCTAATCTAGCCATTGTTAATGTAATCCTGGACAGCTTGGCGGGTTATTGTCAGCCAATTACAGAGAGCAGAGGCACAAAGAGAGACACAGAAACAGGGAAACATTGAGGGAAAAGCATGGATCAGTCAGAAAGAAGGGAAGAAAGGTGTAAGGAAGATTGACAGAAATTAAGAAAGCGAGAAAGATGAAGTGGTGGGATGTGTGTGTGTGTGGGGGGGGGGGGTGGGGGGTGGGGGGGGGGGTGATGGTGAAACAATCTCTGGCACATTACCACAGTAGCATGCAGAGTATCCTTGGTCTTTCACAGTACCACTCTATTGTGAGTGGCTGCGTGTGGCCCACTTAATCCCAACATGCAAAGCAGTTAATAACATGCCATCGACCTCTACCTCTCCAGTTAATATAAGGTTAACAATATGCAGTTCACCCAGGCCACAATCCTATCACGCGCCTGGTTGACCACAAAAGAGTGAGACGCATTGCGCTGTGTGGGAGGGAGTCTGACTCTCTCTCTCTCTCTCTCTCTCTCTCTCTCTCTCGCTTACCTCGCTGTCACTCAGTTTCGCTGTCTGTTTTTTTTCACTCTACTGCTCAGTTTCAGTTTCATTCTTTTGGTGTGCCTTTGTGCATTTCTTTGCCTCTCTATCAATCGCTCTGTCTGCCTCTCTGTGTATTTGTCTCATCTCTCTCTCTCTCACTCTCTCTCTCTCTCTCTCTCTCTGCTGGGGATGTCACATTTTCCTCCTCCTCCAAGATGGAATTGGCCCTGAGGGCTATCTAGCACACAACTCTGAAGTCTGGTGCATGTGTGTGTGTGTGTGTGTGGGTGTGTGTGTGGGTGTGTGTGTGTGTGTGTGTGGGTGTTTGGGTGGGTGATTGTGTTGCTACAGGCAGTGGAACTGCTGGTGTGTGTCCTGTCAGTACAGGGGGTGCAGCCTGTGGGGAGGAAGGAAGCGCCTTTTACCCCTTGCTGGAGATAAGACCAATCATAGGGATGACACTCTGTGTGCATGTGTGTGTGTGTGTGTGTGTGTGTGTGTGCTGAAGCCTGTCAATCAAGGACTCATGAAATGTCAATCACCCTTTGTGGACTTACATGGACAGCATTAGGTCAGCAGAAGCACCTCACACTCTGGGTTGGCTGGGTTCATATTTTAAGTCTCTCTATGGGCTTATGTTACGACTACTTTAGATTTCTGTAGTTAATTTGCGACACAATAGTCAAAGATGGCCATCACACATGATGTAACCATAATTACTGTCCATCTGTCCATGTTGTCTAATTGACGTCTAAGCAAAACTTGAAGAAGGAAGGGGAGATGAAGAAAGGTCATGTGTTCATTCATCATCACATCTTCTCCAAATCCGGTCTCACACACAGAACTGGAGAGGCAGCCAGATGGAGAGCTGCGCAGACCTTTTTGCATGAACTATCTGAGTGTAGAAACTTATTTTGTATAGATACGCAAATGTGAGTACACTCACAAACATACACATTTATAATTAACTTATCTATTATTGCAGCTAAATACACAGCTAAATCTTTTAACTGTTTTAAGTTTTAAATCATTGTTTAAAAAATTGCATCGCCCTGATGATCAGGGTTTCCTGCTGAATGAAATTTTTGACCAAGGCCTAGAATGGCAGACAGGAAGGACCCCTCCTAAAGTATGTTACTTCCTGATTTGTGTTGTACTCTTTCACAGGTGCATAAGAAGACAAAAACATTGCTGTTTTAAACAGTTTTTAAAAGTGCCCTTGTTTTCCATTTGTTATAATAATAATAATAATAATAATAATAATGTTATATTTCTATTTGCAAATAATCAAGAATCACATAATTGTGATTCTTGAAGGACAAGTTCATAATTTCATCAAAGGTGATTGTACAAATGCCAGTTATGGGTAGAGAAACAAGAACTGAAAGTTTACACATGGTGCAGGGTGGAATGTCACCCTTCACTGAATTTCTCTGAAATACATGATAAGCTAGATTAATTAGGGATAGCAACAAATCCTATTCAATGAAATATTCATTGTAGCTTTGGTGGCTATTGGTTTTAGAGCATAATTAGGTGATTAGCTGAAAATACTGTTATTTTTGTTTTTCTATTTCCCCGTTGTTCAGAGAAGCATTTTGACTGCAATATTATTGATACCATATTGTGTATATGAGGATACTGTACAGGTTAAGAACAATAGCTAGTGACTGTGCAGCGCTACCGAGGTTAGTTTGCTTAGTTCAGCATTAGCACTGATGAGGGCCTTAGCCTCTAACTCCCATGGATCTTCTACCGTGTGGACTATGTTTATTCACTTTGCATTTTGGTCTCCATAATTGAATAATTCATAAATGCATAATATATGGGATCCTGGAGATTTCTGTATCCCCGGTTGTGTTTTTAGTGTCCCGTTAGCCAGGATCCCCCTGCACTGGGGGCCCATTGTTGTGTTTTGAATCTACTTCCTGCGGGGAAAGGTCACCCGTGGCTCTAAAAGACAGAGCAAGGCCAGTGAATTATTCATGACATTGACTTTGTGTCAGAGAAAGAGGGGGGAGGGTGAGAGCGGGAAAAAGTGAGAAATAGGGAAAGAGAGATACAGGAGGAATGAGGATGTTTTATTCATTTAGCTCATTTAGGATCCCTAGCTGTACCTTTTTACCATTAAAAAGCCAACATTTACACTGGATGCTAATTTGGTTTAAAAAAAAAAAAAAAAGCCCCTCCCAGAACTCACCAAGCTTAATGCTCTATAAACAAATAGGTCACTAACTGGTATAGCATATCATTTTTAGTGGCTTGCCAAACACGGAATTCACATTTTATTAACAATAACTAACATTTGTGTAATGTGAAGACAGAAACCATCATATTCAGTCAGTTTGCTCAGATTAAATTGGCCCTAAACTATTTACTTTTTTTGGGATAGAAAGCTCACTGATTTTGCATTAACATTAGCTTCCAGCACTGCACAGCAGACAGCCCAGAACACAGTGCCCTTAGGCTGTGTTTAAAGAGGTGGCAGACACACATCCTCTTCAGGGCACAGGCTCTTTAGGGTTTACAAAGCCCAAGATTGAGGGATGGCAAAGGGGGAAAGCACCTTGCCCCAGGCTACGTCATACACAGATGTGCTCCTCAGTCTCCATTACAAAACCCTCAGGTTTCATTAGTCAGCTTTTTGAAAGAGGGAGGAGGAGGGAGGGTGTGACGGTTCTCTCTGAAAGAGATAATGGCAGGAGGGCTTATGGAATACCTTCTTACCCATCTGTCTAATGTCTCACCCAGGACTTTTGGGTGCTCTGTAGCATGTTCTTTGCATTTTAGATACACTAGCAAATGTAAAAATAGTGCAAAATACTAGTTAATAAAGCATTTTTTGCTTTTAAGGCTATTGAGTAGATGTAGAACGATATGGACTTATTAAGAAGTTTTGCTTGTACGTACCAGAAAAAAAGACATACAGTACTGTGCAAAAGTCTTAGGCACATGCAAAGAAATGCTGTAGAGCAAAGATGCCTTCAAAAATAATGAAATTAAATGTTTCTACATTAAAACATACTATAAAGAGCAGTATAGTGTGAAAAAATAGTAGTCTCAGGTACAATTAGTGCAGTTTTATAAGGAAATGAGCTGTAAGTGTTACTGAGCATCGTGCAGAAGCAGCTACAGTTCTTCTGGACGACTGTTTCTTTGCAGCAAAACCCAGCAGCCTTCATTATGTATTTTTGAAAAGTGTCTCTTCTGCTGCTTTCTTTACTGACATACAAACATTTTTCTGTAACATTTAATTTTGTGCTGGAAAACTAATGTTCGGAATTCTAAAATGTTTTTGTACTGAATCAATAATGTAGAAGTCATAAAATAAAATCTACAACAAAGTTTGTACTAAAAAATAGGATGCTTAAGACTTTTGCACAGTACTGTATAATTAACCAGGTTCTCAAACATAGTTAAAAATAAAGGTGCCTGAAAAGGTTCTTAAGCATGATGCCATACAGGAACCATTTTTGATTCAGTAAAATACCATTTTTGGTTCTCTAAAGGACAGTTCTTTAACTGTTTTTTGTTTAAACAAACAGAATATGTGTTTAACCATTACATAGCTATAACATAATGTGCCACCAACAAAAATGGTTAATGATCAATCAATCAAATTGCTCTTCAGGAAACCAAAAAAGGTTTCTTCTATGATTTGACTCTAAAGAACCATTTCCAGCACCTTTATTTTTAAGCATGCAGTCTAGGGTGAGTGGTAATGAAACCATCTTCAGTGTGCACAAGGACTAACTGTGGATGTATAAAATATCAATATTTGGGAGGTACTCAGTGAATCAAGTCCAAGCTCTTGATAAAACACACAGCACTACCATGTTCGCTCCCATTCCCTACAGCTCAACCTTTAGCTACCTAAGACTTTCCAGTGATGTTTTAGTGAAGTGGGCTCTTGCCAGATGATAGAGCTGTGGTTTGGGACGGCTCCCCCCAGTTCCTCACAGAGCTGCACTCTCTCTGAGGGCCATTAGCTTCTAACTGGCACAGCAACCCCTCTGCTACCTGACCTCTGAGTCTGCCTAGCCATGAATGGGCCACTGTGTGTGTAACCCCCTTCCCAAAATCACCAGCCAACCCCTGACCGAGCCCGTTTTCATTAGCAATGTCGTTAAAAAGAAAACTGACTCTGTTGGCTGGGAAATTCGACCATGTCCTCTCTGTCAATAGACAGAGCCAGCCAGGCCTACGACCCCTCCCCATGTAATGAATGCTTCTAATTTGCCCCTGGAAGGCAGAGTGTGTATGTGAGCTTGTGCGTGAGTAATTTCATTAAGACAGTAAGTGGCAAACATACCTTGATGTTGATGATTTTTTTTCTAGTGTAATTTCTCAGCTCTCCATGTGCATACAGCTACAGTGCTTTTCCCTTTGCAAGGCGCTTTTGTGCTGCTGAATTTTATTGGATACACTGCCATCCAGACAGAACTTCACAAGGCAGTAATGTTTTGATATCTATATGCTATTTCTTCCCATACTGTCTGTCTTTTCTGTCATACTAGAAAGGAAATGAAATGAGAGGACACAGGCTTTTGGAGATGTTTGGAGATAAAATGTTTGAAATTTTCAGTTTTAGAGCTTGATAGATGCTCACACCGTGCTCTCGGATTGGCGCTTCAGCCATTCTGTAGAGTCCGAGCTCTGAATGATCTGTGTACTGTCACCAAACAAACACTGCATAATGGAAGTCCTGAGACTCTCACCCCTGCAAGCAGATGAGAACCAAACCACTCTGCTGGAAATAAATAGATGGGTGCCATTACTTTTATCCTTGTCCTTGGGTCCATGGGTCATTATGCTTTTGGGTTTACATGTAGATTCCTGCAGTTGGGTATCAGGGACTTAGTGAGCAAGGTTACATGGAGGTGATTTTGTGTGTGTGTGTGTGTGTGTGTGTATGTTTGTATATGTGTGTGCGTGTGTAAGAGAGAGAGAGAGAGCTGCTTTAGAACTAGTGCCTCAAGCAAGAACAGCCTGATGTAGACCTGAAATTCTCTTTGCTTTCCTTCTACCTCTCTTTGTTTTTCTTTTTTCAAGCCAGGCCGATGCTGTGGAGGAAATCCCCTGGAGAGCTGTGGGGAGCGATGATTGACAGTCTGAATGTTTGGTTGTTTTCAGACTTGCCAGTTACAGTGCTGGACCTTAGCTTCTTGCGAATTCTTTGCAAAAAGTGTTTAAAACGAAAAATGCCAGGTTCACCAGCTCATAAGTCATGGGCATACTGGCTCAGTATGAGCAATTGTAGACTTATACCACTCATAAATGTTGACTGTAAATCCAGAGCCTTATAAATAAACATGTTAGTAACTGCAGCATTACTGGTTCTGTGGATACGAATATGAATATAGAATGGCACGTAACTGCAAAACACATTAACAAAACCAAAACAAAACATTACTAATTCGACACACTGTATGACTATCACAAGCAAAAGGAGCTGCACTTTCGGTCTGTTATCCCGTAAGCCTAGCAACATGATTCAATGTGAAGCTATTTATGTTATTATAGCGAGGAGTAATTTTTTTCTTCTGAATAACCTGGCTGTCGTTAGCCAGTTTAAGTGTTTGCATACTCATATTAATGTTGTGCAAAATTGACAGCATATTTAGAACAACATTATATGAATGCCCTTGATAAAAATAAGCATGAATAAAAGCATCAGTAGATTTAATTAGGCTCATATTTCCTCTTACTGTAAACATCCCCCAGCTCTCCATTTTCTGCGGTCTCTCCGACGGACACATGCTGTAGCCAGAAAAAAGCAGTGATGTTCAGTAAGCATTTCTGTTTCGAGTTAACGTTGATGTGTTTCTCAATTTGCTGTTGTGTTTTTGCTTTAGTTGTTGCATATTCTGATGTGCTGTTGCATCTTTGGTTGGGTAATAAGTTTTGCACTAATAGGCCACTGTATGAATATGAAGCCTGTTGTCATGTGTTATGTTGTGCAGCACATCAGCACTCTATGCTGCACTCAGGGCTTCTATAAGCATCTGTCTTGGTGTGTGAGAAGGTGGGAAACAAAGGAGGTGAGGTGGCAGTCATGCATCACTCCATTATTAATAGCAGGGTCCAAATAAAAACGCATACCTTGTCTGATTTAACGGATGGCTGTGTCCACGCTGCTGGCCCTGTTCAAGAGAGCCGGTGGAGTAACAAAGTTATTTCACTGAACAACACACTCAAACAAAGGCTAGTTTGACCAAATATAACACAGTGTATTACAAGCATTTAGCAGATGCCCTTATCCAGAACAATTTACAGAAGTGCTTTGTAGTCTCCATCAGAAACATATCCACATGCTAGTAAAAATAGGTCAGGGTCTAATAATACCATCACGCTAAAATCCTGGTAGCGAGAAGTTAGTACGGCATAAAACACACAAGAAGAGATTTTTAAACATATAAATTAGTGCTCATTTAATTGCTTGTTTAAGTGAGGTAGGGTTTCAGTCTTTGTTTGACGATAGCCAGTGACTGTTCGGAGAAGTTCATTCCACCACCTGGGACTAATTCCACCACCTATAACTACCACCATTTTGTTATTTCTTTTATCAGAGTAGATTGTTTTGATTCCTTACAGCAGGTGCCATCTTGCTTATTGTACATAACTTGGGCTGTGGATTGTGTTATCCGTCTCTCAGCAGTGTGCAAAGTGATTCATGGCTTAGTTGTGTTGAATCTGAATCTCTACACTGTAGAGGAAGCCTTTCAAGTGTGCTTGGCTGGCCAGTGGTGAGCTGATGTATGTTTTTATAATGAGCTGCTGCTTTATAATGGTGCCACCTCCCTGTAGCTGCCTGTCTGGGCCACTTAGGTGCTTGGTAATTAACACACAAATCTCACTGCAGTCATTCATTCAGAGGAGGGTTCATACCTCTTTATCTTCTCCTGAACTGGAAAAAAGTCCCAAACGTTAGCGTCCTAAACTCATAGATCATGATATGCTTCAAGCAGTTAGACTTACGCTTATTTTTCTACTACTCTGATCCCTCTTCAGCCTCTACAGCCAAGGAGTTTCAGTTTTTACATGGTAGCTTGCCAAAAGGGGATTGTGAACAACGGTCAGCTTCATACCTCCTAGTTATGTTTTGAATATGACTTCTTTTATTTGCCCTGTTATTTGAGCTTGTAGGCATGCAGGAACCTTTTCAGTCACATTTAAAATCACACACTCCTGTCTGTGTGAACAAACTACTTCAATTTGAAAAATTCACACAGCCTCTTCGTGAGTCAATTCACTCACTTCCTCTGGTTCCTCTGCCGACTTGTCTTCCTAAACAACATTCTCGGTGACATGAGATGAGATTTTTCTTCACATACAGCTATGCGCTGTCGATATTCTAAATAGGGAACAAATTGGTGACAAGCCAGGGAGACATCTCCCCATCATCAGTGAGCCCACTTTCATTTTTTTTTCTCTGTCTTTTTAAGTCCTTTTGTTTTTCCTATGTGTTGTTTGGACACTGGTTTTTAAGCCATTGCCACCCAAGCCACAGCAAACCAAAATGAATAGTGACAATGTGGCCCAGCTCGCTCAGCCATGCTATTTGGAGTATATTTTGGGATCTTGGGAGCCTTGCCAGGATGCAGAGAGTGGCACAAGGTGCCCTTCTTTTTCAATGCCAGCATCTTTGTGTCCTGCAATACAACTCCATGTTCTCAGGCGCTTCTCTGTCCTGACTGGAGGAAGAAGAAGAAATCTTTCTGGTGGGATATGTGTGTGCAGAGAGATTGAGTTCATGTGACAGAAACTAAACCTACCTTTTTGTTTCATATTTCATTATTTGTTCATTTTCATTATCTTGTTTCAGCTTGTTACTCCCAGGTCAAAATAATGAAATCTCTGGAATATAAAAATAATTTTTAAAATGAATGCTGTTAATTAGAGAAACATGTCATACCAAGCACATCAAGTATACACTCTACACTGTAAAATATTATTTTAGTGTTGCTGGACCATTTAAACTTGGCTGTTTCAACCCAAACAGAACAAAAGGGTAAAATGCATTTAAATGCTGTTTCTCAGCAACTCTGGCTATCCATCATTAAAGGTAACAATTCAATGCCAAGTTCACTCTGACAGGAGAACGCCTGTTCAATCTCACTTCAGAATACGGGCTGAGTTCCGACCAACTTTAGCATCCCCTGCCTTTGTCCTCTGGTGGGGGATGATGGTGGTTGATGTCATATGTCTGGCGGTCTCGCAGTGCCGATGTCCCCCTTTGTGTAGATCTGTGGACTTTTCCTGTCCAACATGTCTGCTTTGAGATCGGGAGCAGAGGGGGGTTTGAGAGGCGATTTCCCTTCTGAAGCACACTAGGAAGAAGGGGCCAGAGTCCCCGCCGAGCCCGCCATTGTTATTTCAGCTCACCAGCTGCACAGATCGATGGCCTTATTCAGTGTCCTGGTCAACCTTCAGCACACGTCCCAAAAAACAACAAATACATCCTGGCCTGGCCTGCGCCAGACACTTCTGAACACCGGCGTAAATCTTACGAGTGAATGACACATGGGACAAAAGTAGCAGGGTGTCATGTAGAAACACAAAATGGAAAGCAATGCAATTAGAAAGCTCTATCAACAATGCAGACACTGTTTAACCCTCTCAAACCAGATGTTATGACATCTCAGCTGTAAATAGAAATAGGAAACGGGATATTTCATAATTGCCTGTTAATTATCTTTATTTGGCACCAAACATGAGGTTCTGGGAGCATGAATGCAAATTAGCATGCCATTGTCTAAGAAATCTTTCCCTGCCTCTTTCTCATGCAGAGCATGCTGATACCTGACTGTGCCAATAGGAATTTTCTATTGTTTGGATATTTGATTTTGTCACAGTTTACATTTTGGCACTGAAACTGCTAGAAGCATAATTAGTCTTACTGGAAGAACACTCAAGGCTGATCCAAAACAAACACATTTCATGTTAACACCCTTAATTTCAAATGTGCCTTATCTTGAATCTCTCAAGCTGAGAATGATTGATTCAAGGTTACAATCATATAATGTTTATTCACACAAGATCTATATATTATCGGCAGTATTCTACCCCTAATTAAACATGTTAATAAGAGTTGAATCTGTCACCGGGTAATCAGTGGGTGTGATGATGGCAGCATTGAGTGCTGGCATCAACGCTTTGTTATTTCTGTCACTTTGCTGCAGTGAGTGTGACAACACACGTCGTCAGTTTTCACTTCCTTCTTCCTCTTTTCTCTCACACTTTGCACTTCCATCATTGTATTCGAATGACAGAGCAGTAAACCAGAAAAATCTCAAAGGGATTTATGTAAATCAGTGTGTATGATTAAGGTTCAGGGGCCCTTAAATTATAACATAAACAGAAAAATAAGACACAAGACCATGGAATTGGTGTGTACGGGTGTGGAGTTATATATTCCTGGTATATTTGTGACTATTTATATTATATATATTAAACATGGTGAAGAACTGCATGATTGTAGAAATTGGTTGGGTTAAAATAATTATGTGATTAGGCATGCTGCTGTGATACCAATCAAATCAGTGTATACCTGGATATTTTTGTAATGATATAGGGTTAGATTTAACTTATAGATATAGTGTTTTGTGGCAGAAATAACCATCTGCAAATGCAATGACTGTCTTTTTGTGCACGTTTGTGGATGTTCACTTGCATCTGAGATGCCTGGGGCATATGTTTATATTATATTTATCTGTATGATGATAGTTAAATTTGTCTATTATTTACTTAGACATCCTACTGAGTCTTTTAATTATATAATTTTGTTCATATGACACATCAACTGTCTGAGTCAGATTTAGTCACAATTAGTCACCACAACTGAGTTAAAATAGTTCATTATATTATCGTTTGCAATTACGCACAGTAGCCTATTTATAGAGATGTGGAGTGACATAATAGTCTACATCTACAAAGGTAGGTTGTGAGACAAAGAACAATTGCCTGCACAGCTTTTTGCCTGGGTTTCTTTATCAGTTTTATTGCTGTTATTGTGGGTTTTCTATGCTCTGTAGCTCGACACTGTTTAGGATGAAAAGGCATTTTGATGCCCTTCTTTTGGTGCCTTTCTTCTATTCAGTCTAGCCTCAGTGTGAGGGTTTGAGATCAAAACTCAACATCTTACTCTGAGGGAATTTCCGGCTTAAATACTCCAGGAGAGACATGCAGCTTGGCAACATCAAGTGCTTCTCATCGATTGAGACTACATGCCACAGGCTCTTGCTTTTCTCCATGTTTGAAAAAAATGTCCACTCTTCATCTTAAGCCCCCTTCTGCTTATGGCAGACTAGAAAAAAAGAGAGCGAAACGCAGCAATTTTCTAATTCAGTCAAATAAAGCACTCGCAGTGTCAGCTGTCAGCCAGGGAGCTTAGCTGAGGGGTCAGGGGTTGCGGTGCTACTTTCATGCGAGTGCTAATCGATTAGCCGTCAAGCCGCACTCAAGTGGTAAGACCGATGGAAGGCCACCTGGGTCCCATTTCAATAATTGTTCGATGCCTGGGGTGTGCTACCTTCTCCTCCTCCTGCTTCAGGCTTGGGGAAGGAGACATGAAGAATGTGCTGAAAGTGAGCAAATATGTATGTAAGTGACCAAAAAAACCTCATCATAGACAGACCTTGCCAAGTTGGCATGGGTGGAATTATTGATGCTGGTATTGATTAGTAGATTGCTGAGGGATAATTTGGTCTGAATTTGTCTGGTGACTCTGCTGAGGTTAAGCATAGTGCACTTACAGCCTCATGCACTCTCAGAATTAAGCTTTACTCCTCGTATGGTAGGCCAATAGCTGCGATTCAGAATGAATTGAAATTACTTGATTCCTGTAGTTGCACACTGCAAGCCTGGATATTAAAATAGTTTGCTGAAATTGTTACACCACACTCAAATTTATAGCAATTTAACAAATTGACTTGTCTAGAATTTTCACAAGAATGTGTAATGTGTTGACATGTGCGGTGTCTTGATTTGTTTGCCCCAGTAAACTTCCTCTAATGTTGAAGGATTAAATATGAGTGGAGGATAAGGATCAGATCAAAACAATTATACAGTTCAAAGGCCTCCGCAAGCACACATGTGCATCTCAGCCTGTCGGAGGAAATGGCTACATTTCCCTTGCTGACAAATGTCAGAGACCTATGAGATAATATGAGGAAGTGGAGCTATCCATCTTTCCTGAGGGCCTGGAGCGAATAGTGTGTTTATTTCACACTCTGGAGATACTCCTTTCTAGTGGTTCTCAGAATTTATGCAACTGTTAATATTACTGGTCTGAACTATGCCAACACTCAAGAAGTGTTTCTTGAATGCACAGAGATGGAAGCGAGACACGGAAAATGTTAAAACCATGCAGGTTTGTTATCTATAGCATGTATTCTATTTATTTGACGGTAATAAAATGTAAATTATAGCTGGGGCCTTTTTTTGTCCTTAATGGGAAAATGATAGTTAGAGACGACTGCTTCACTACAAAACTTACCCACATGGCTACCTATAATCTTTAATAGCTGTGTTTTAAGTGAAATCAATAGTCCTACCATATTCCCCTGATGGATGCCTGAAATTTGGGCGCTATAGGATCCTTCCAGAAAGAATTAAATACCATCAAAATCCATTTCAGCCGTGTGTTTGTGTGAGAAGTGGGGTGAGGGGTGAAGAGTGTTTCTGTTTATGACCAGCTCACACAGACTGATCTCTTTCTCACACATGGTGCAATGGGCCAGGATAAACGGCCTCTCATGGCAGTACTGGGGGTGGGGGAGGGGTGATTAGAGGTTAATAGATTGCTCAGTCAGGCACCATAGCTTACGCTGCCATTAGCACCATGTTACTGACACAAGCCTCACATTGCTGATGTCACACGGTCAATTGGAGATGAGGCAATCTCCATCCATCAAGCGTTTAGCACATATCGTTTGCTGCTATCATTCTGAGCCTTTATTTCCGTTTTCCACAGGCATGACAATGCTGCCGTGGTATTACCATTAGTACAAATGCCTTCCACAGTGATCGGTTAAAAAAAAAAAAAAAAAAACCAGTGTTAACTGACAGGAAAATTATTACCACTTTTCTGAATGTCTGTGGTAGTTTATACGTTGTCTTTATGAATACACCCAATGTTTTATGGCCTGAATATTTCACAGCTCTTTAAGGGTTTTCTGAGGCCACAGTCATGCATGTTTTCATAGGATGCCAAGACTGTTTTTTTTTTCAGACTGCAAATGAGAGGACATAAATTATAAGCCTGATTTTTAGTCATGTTTGCTGCACTATAATTTAGGTGCCATCCAACAGTAAGATGCTAATTGGCCAAATTACCGTGCAACAACATAGAATTTATGCTCAGCTAATGAGCTGTGGGTTAAGCCTATCCCTCCCCAACCACCAAAATAGAGAGAAAAAGGAAAGTAATGCAAACTTATCCAGTAGTAGAAAACAGCCAGCTGATTTACAACATCGTAATACCAACACAAAAAGCCCACGGTTACAAATGCAGGATCATTACTACATTTACACAATCTCCACTTCAACCATTTTTTTCCCCATTTTATTTTTCCTCTCTATATGCAACTTGTGGCCTGCTTTGCTTCCCTTCTCATTCTTGCTTTTTTTAACATTTCAGTGAAAACAGTCAGAATAGCATGACAGGCATTTGTAGTTGTGAGGCAGGGGATGTCGATCCCTCATGATTCCCTCTGAAGGCAGATTGCTCCTCGAAAGTAGAGAAAGCCAAGCCGACTCCAGTCACAACATGGCAGCTTGTTTTCACACTTCCACCTGATTTGTTTAGACACTTTTTCTCTGTGAGGCGCCTTGCTGCTTAACGTCGGTTTCAAATGATGTAGGCTGTGTAAACAGACACGTTTGTTTTACTCTCCATGCTCATTAGGTGGCTGACCTCTAATTTAGCAGCCTGAGAATCTGAGGCGAGAGAGATTTCGCAGTGCCTGGAACGGCGAGATGCCACGGTCTGATCTGAACAGAGGGTGTTTTAGCATGTGGCTGTTCTTTGTTCTATACAAAGTCCAATAATAAACAGGACTATTAATAAAAGTTATTGTGAGGTAGAGACTTGAAGAATACGCCTCACAGACCAAACGAGGGCTCTGAAACAAAGAGTGTGAAGCCTTGGTTCAGGTGACAATAGATGAATGGCAGAAATAATGTGGAAACATCAGGCAGGAGGGCAGGGTGTGGAGCCAGCAGACCCACGCTGATGTCACCAGAGGAAATGCCCCATGACCACCAGGGCCTTAGCAACATCCACGTAAACAGAAACAGGGCAGCCATGTTGTCAACGCCGGAGGGGCAAAGGCGCATGCTTTGCACGCACATTGTGATAGGATGCAAACTGCTGGAAAATTGTAGGCGCAAAACCACTGGTGCTGTCTGTCTTACCTGAAGCTGACCCTAGCTGTTTTCAGACTCTTTATTTCATTCCCTTTACCTCTTCTCTCATGCATGTACTCTGTAACAGTGGTAACTCCAGTAGAAAGCTTGTGCATGCGCACATGCTCGTGTGTGAGATATCATGGTCAGACGTGCTTAGAGCCCCTGAGTGATGAATTCCCCTGCTCTCTGGATTACTTCCTGTTCTGGAGAGCCCCAGCTCCAAGTCCAGGACCAACTCCCACAGGAAGTGGATACGGATCGGTTAATGGAAAGGAATGTGTGTCCCTAGGGGGTGAAAGGGGTCTAAACACTCCCCTGATGTCTCTTTTTTCCTGCTCAGGGGGGTAAGGGTTGTGTTTTTGCAGTGTAGTTTGTGTTAGAAAGAGCCACAAATAGACAGACAGAAATAAACACAAGCGGTGAAGATATATAAGAACATAAGAAATGACTCTACACACAGTGTAGAAACAGTGAGAAACAGTGAGAAAATCTGAGTGTGTGACATACTGGCTTGGGAAGGTAGCAGTATCACAGCATTACATCTCCAGGTTATTTACTTTCCAGTTATTTACCAAAGTCATAAGTATAATGCAGTTATAATACAGTTCTTTGTTGTTGTTCAGTTGTAAAAAATATTGTATTCCTAGTGTATTAATGGGCATTGTAAAAGAAATAAAATGTATTAAATAAAGACAATTAATGGTAGTGCACCAAACTATATCTGCCTCAGTTTCTATCCAAAGGCCAATACAGAAATTTGCTATTAAATGGTAATCTCACAAGGATGTCCTAAAGACTTCCCACTTCCAAAAACAGTTTATGCCTAAAACTCGCCTTTCTGCTTCACTGGCTACTGGATACTGGATACTGTAGACTTTCACCTTTTTAGGACCCATAAAGACTCTACTGTACTCATCCCAAGACAGCCTAACCTCACAGAAAAAATATTTGCATGCAACTTATTTGCAGCACCTTCTATACTATGAATATCAATGTTCTGTTACATGCATATGTTGCACATCAACATATCAAACATTCACTCTAATGCTCTGTATGAGGCATTCTGCAGCAATGTAATTTAACCAAGCCCACCTCTACCACTACACTATTTGAATAAGAATATGTAATAAGTAATTTTACCTCTTTTTTAAATATATTGAGTGTAGCCTGTTTCACATGTGAAGTTTGTGTTTTTCACCACATATTATTACACTTACTGGGCTCGTGAGATTTCTCCTCTTCTCTGCAATCGGACGTGCAAATCCGATGCAAGTGCATTTTCAAAACACGGAGAGTCGTCAGGCTGTAAATTCTTTAGGCTGCAGAGACTACAGAGACTTTCTGTAAATACCCACATTACCTAACGACTTGCAAACCCGATTATGTTAGGTGATGTACAAATAAAATTGAATTGGAAGAAATAGAACATGTCAGTAGTGGTCCAAGAACTCATGATAATGAGTCATATAACAAGGCTGTCTGCTGGAAGTGGGTGATGTATGGCAGACTGCTCTGTCTGCACTCCTCCATCCATCACACCAGGTCCTTCTGGGAATGTATTGGGGCTCAAATGGACCCCTGACCCACTAGGCATGAAGCCAGAGCCTGCGTGGCAGCAACAGCACAAGTAACGGAAGACAAGGAGTGTTTTAAGTGTTTTGATTGACAGGAATAAGCTATATATTCAGATCACTGCTGGATTGAACTGCACTGATGCATTTGTACAGTCATGAGTGTTGAAAGATCACTTAGGGGGTTTATTTGCATCTGGCTAGATTTAAACGACTACTGTAAGTATTCATTTAAGGCTGTAGGTGCTGTTTAAAAAAAAGTGTTAGATAAGAATAGAAATTTGAATAAATGTAAAAAGGAGAGGAGCAAAGAAGAGAGAACAGGAGTATATCAGCTGGACAGAGTAAAACTCTAGTTACCTGGAATGCGTGAATGTTTTGTTTTTGTCCCCTTTCTCCAAGCCAACATTCCGCACTCCACATTTTGTTCAGTTACAACAGGGTGTGTGGATTTCTTTCGTTTCTTTTTATAATTTGTCCAGGAAAAGCTGACAATTGCTTGGCGGTAATAAGCGGCGTTATCAATCTTGACGATGACAATAGAAGGAAAACCTGTGCTGTGTGCGAGGCAGGAGGTACATTACTGCAACACCACATGCACCAGTGTTGCAATACACTGACCTTGCTCCTCTATGAAATGTATCTGTGAGTGTGTGAGTGTGTCCGGCTGTGTGTCTAGTTCATATTTATACATCTACACAGCTTGTACGTGGAGACATTCTGTGTTGTTCAATTGTATTCATTATGCAATCACAAACCTAATTTGAACAAATGCAATATAAGAATAGCAGGCATCTGATAATGTGCAGAGCTTCCAACGTCATCTTCTGGACACAGATGCACACTACTGAGGGCATTCTCATTTTATCCCACATCACTAAAGCTAGCAAAGCACAGCTCCCAGAAGCCCCACGCAGATAAACACCTAAAGTGAGTGTTTATGTACAAAGTGATTTGTGTGGGAACCCCTTCAGGTCCCACTGCTCTAGTTTATTTATGTCTCTGCCATATGGACATGTTGCTACAGATTATATCGTGTTGAGAGCCACCGAACGCACAAGACCATCAAACAAGCCAAGAGAAAATCCTGTTTCCTATTATTACATTCTTTACGTAAAGGGGAATTATGTACTTTCTTTCAAAAATGGTCCTTAAAATGTACAAATGTTGATGAGTTACATATAGTCATCAGCAGTAAATGTGCAAGATAGAACTATTTGTAGAAAATTATGTTGTTCTTCACATAAAGAAAACAACTTACTAGAAAAGTATGCTTCAAATCACCAACGTACCAAAAAGGCTTGTGTGTGCATTGTTCTATTTTTGTTGCTTTGGCTTCTTCAGTTAGGTTGTTTGTGTGAGAAGTTTTGCCATCAGCAGTAAGCACATTATGCTCTATTAGTTCCTAAGTATGACTAAATCTAAAATCATGCTGGTAATAAAAAAAATTCAGGAATTTAACAAATGATTTAATATTGTAGAAATCTTCATGTTCTTTTCACACTCTGCTCTCTCTCTCTCTCTTTCACACACACACACACACACACAAATAGATCCTTCCTTCTGGGAATCACTGTGTAGTTAATAGATTATTACTTTTTTATACTTGTGTAATTTTACTGCACGCTGCTTTAACGATCTCACTTGACTCACTCGGAGGATATAAGAGCTGGCTCTGGAATGCACCGTGTCCAAGAAACGCAGCAACTCTCTTAAAATTTCCTGAACCAAAACGCCCCGTGTGCTACCTGCCCAAAAATACCTCTTTCTCTTTTCCCCCACGCTGTGCCTGCAATTACCTGCTCCATTATATCCACATGTGTGTCTTTCACATGGCCAAATACCAGAGCAGCAGTGTGAACACTGTCGTCATCCCTTACAACATCAGACTTGCCCAGTTAGGAGAAATTTACACACTCCTCTACTGCATTATTGCTCCTGTTGAAGAATGACAAGAGGCATTGGAGTTTTAGGGTTTGTTGTTTTCTCTCACATATACAGTAATAATTAATCCAGTACATGTACGATTGTATTAACTATATTCCATTGGCGACAAACAAAATGCCAAAAAAGTATGAATGTTATGTATGATTTGTCTCAGATAGGTTATATATAATTATATAACAATATTCAACAATGCTGTTGTATTTGTGTGTGTGTATATATATATATATATATATATGTACACGCACACACAAATACAACAGCATTGTTGAATATTGTTATATAATTTTATATATATAATATAATAGCACAGGAAGTAGACAATACTATTGAATCTTCAGTCTTTCTTGGAGGTGTACAAGTTCTTCTTTTCTGTCGATTGTTTCCTTTAAGTGACTTGTCACCCATAACTACGCACCCTGAACTAACGAACTGCAACACTGCAAGGGATGTACAGAAAAAACAAAATGCCACAAAAAAAGAGATTTCTTTTGCACAACACACACATGTGAATTATAAATTATACATTTTTAAGGTTTTACAGAGATGGGATTTTTTACTCTTTTAAAAGTTAAACCCTTCCTTGATGAATTCACAGGATTTTTATCAACATGTTAAGCTGAAGAGAGAAAGAAGCAAGAGGAGAGAGTGATGTGCTAAGTCAAACGTTTTCTTCCTGCTGCATTTCCGCAGAAGTGAGAAAATTAGACTGGCGTCAGACTGCTGCTTTCATTAGAACAGAGGGTGATGAGTGAAAAAATGAGTGTGAGAGAGACCGAGATCTGTTTCAACCCTATTTAAACATTTCATACTTTCAGAGCAAAGAAAACCAACAAAAGAAAGCTTTGCTTTGCTTTCTTTTTTTGGTCTCCTCTCAGAAACACATGGCTTTGCTTTCTTGTGGTGCTTCTTCAGTGCACTTGCATTTGGGTTCAATACAAAACAACAATAGGTTTATTTATCGTTCTGTTTTGTGGCAGACTGGCTTAAATAACACTCAGGCCTTTCTCTGTTTTCCTCCATCTCTCTGTCTCTCTTTCCTCCCTCCCTCTTTCCCCTCGCTTACCCTCTTACTAATGTCACCCAGTTAAATTGCTGCTCAGAAATGTTTGTTTTCTTGGCTCCACAAAAATAGTTTGCAGATGACAAACATGCCAAACTTCTGCCAAGCGTGCTCTTCATTCTGCATGCTTACTTTTGTTTGCTTGGGCTTTGCTGGGTAACAAAGGCCTCCTCAGCCTGATCTTTGCCCATTTTTTGTTTTTGATTTAGTGCAACATAACCCTGTGTGAGGATGCATGCATACGACTGAGATGACTTACAGCCTATAATTGTCTGTGCTTTTTTTTTTTTTTTTTACATCTTCCAGTTAGCAAAATTATGTTGTTTGTGCTTTCAGATTGTGTATTATTCAAGAGATAGATCAATATTGGGATTTGCTGTGGAGTGTGAGGGAAGAGCTAATGAGTGTAGAGTGGTGTATAGTGGGTCTGGATGAGCATGAGGTTTTTGTCATTATCCTCATTCACTGGCAGCCTCATCCTAGTTCTCTCAGCGTCAGCATTGTCTCTGTGCGTACTGAGTTACTTTACCATAAACATCTAACATCAAGTCACCTCCACTAATTTGCCTCGTATTTTGGATGGAGTGACACTGCTGACGTCCAGACTTTCTCCAGTTTGGACTTTCAGCTTGTTTATGTTTCCTTTATCATTGATATTCTATATCACATTGCCTCCTCTGGCATTACCTTTCTTTTAAACAGACCAGGACAGAAAATGAAAGATAAGAGTAAATTAAAAAATTAACAAGTAAAAGTTCAGTTCTTTATGTTAATGTTCTTTATGACACACAGAAAAAGAATAATCCAAAATCTCATTCTTGTTGGGTGTTTGATGACCAAGCTGTTGCTTTGTCAAACTTTCCGAGCTTCCAGATTCACAGGGGAATTACACCCCATGGCCAAGCAAACAAAGACAGCAAATGTCACCATTCTGAAGCCAGCAGCATCCACCATTCCTCGCATCCAAGCAGAACACATGCGTGGATATTCGCTCTTGAGGGACATGGCTTGTTCACCCTCCCGCCATAAGAAAGTCCGCATTAGGGTTCTCTGACAAAGTCAGATATGTGCCTGCATTTTAATGAGGAAATTTATATCTTTAATGCCTCCTTTTAGAGATGCACAAGGCATGTGTATATGTATATATATACAATTATATATATATATATATATGTATATATATATATATATATATATATGTGTGTGTGTGTGTGTGTGTGTGTGCGTGTATATATGTTTTATATATATATATATATATAATGTGTGCCTTAATTTATTATATTAACATATTTAATATATTAACATTAATTAATATAATGTTAATAAAATAGCATCTGAGACAAGTAAAATGTATAAGTGTGTAATAACTGTGTTATAACTATGTAAGACGATACACTAAAATTACTAGTGTTACAATTACAATTGCTGTGTAACCTTGTACAACAATTAAATACTTTTATTTAGAACAGTTCCCATGATCACTAATTTCAGCTTTATGAAGGAAACGCTAAGGACAGGTTTTAGCAGTCATAGCTTTGCTTACAGTTTAATTCAATACCCAAATCTCCTTTGCTTGTTATAATTACTATGAATTCTTAATGAGACCTCATAGTTCCCAGCTTTATCCACAGAGGACATGTGTGTTTCCAAGCAACCAAACAGTAGTACTGCAGATTCAGCTAATTAACATCTTGGTCGATGATGATTATTGCCTGATCACTTGAGGTAGATATGTGCCAAGTATGTGTGGAGGACAGCAGAGATATGCAGCAAACCTTTGTGCACAACATTCTTTAATGGTCATCCAAAGAAAGAAAACACTTTTGAACAGGTAAATTGACTTATCAATTCAGTGATCATTGCTTAATTTCAATTGCATGTCATTTCAAGGTTCAAGGTTCTTTATTTGTCGCATACATATTACATAAATGTGATGTACTGTAGAGAAATGTTTTTCCTTAGTGCCTCGTCCCACAGTGCAACAATGAACAGAATAACAATGAACTAGATATGCACATACATAATAAAAATGAAATATAATAAAATCTAGTAGACTATATGATAAAGAAGGTTTACCAGCCTTTAGAGGAATGTAATGTAGAATATGAATATACATAAATAGAATATGTTTAAAAAAGCAGATATACAGAGCTGTAGTGTGCAAAGAATTGTTTTATCGTAGTGCAAACTATAGAGTTAAAAATGTTTTTAAAAAAAAAGAAAATATACAGAGTGGTACAGTGTATAGAGTTACTATGTAGTGTGCAAAAAATTGTTTTCCCATCGTGCAAACTGTTTGTGTATGTGTGTCTGGATTTCAGTGAGTCTTTTCTGCTCAGTGTTAGGGTATTTCATAGACTTTTTTTTTAAAATCAAGGACAAGATGCATTTCTCTTAGTTATAAAGCTGTCAAAATGGGTTAATGCAGATTTTAATCATTTAATAATCACAACACTGCTGCCTGATTTTTCCCCTCATTTTCCCACTTTGCACTCTTCCGAATTGCACGTTAGCGCAAGAACGAGGTCAACGGAATGCGCACAAATCTCAGCAGGGGGAAAGAAAGTGATGGTAAAAAGGGTTTACACAGTGTTGCAGCAAGATCTGAAATTGCTTGACACCTCCTCCTACATGTTAACATATGGGAGACAATAATTGAGTCCTGTGGGCCACGGCGGTGCGACGTGCCATCTCTCTTCCTGGCGTCGGTAACAGGATATGCCTGCCTTGTCAGACAAGAGCAGGTTTTAGAGATGTTGCGG
Source organism: Pangasianodon hypophthalmus (assembly GCF_027358585.1). NCBI lineage: Eukaryota > Metazoa > Chordata > Actinopteri > Siluriformes > Pangasiidae > Pangasianodon > Pangasianodon hypophthalmus. The sequence continues at coordinate 13,660,670 of NC_069724.1, read as the reverse complement.
GATCCTAATGAAGAGCCCCCTGTGAAAGACGACAATGAGAGGTGAGGAGTAGCATCACACTGAAACGAAATACAGTGCTGAATTAAGCACAAAACCGTACGCTGTGTCGCCGTACCTATCATATGACATTTTTTCCGTATTCATAAACTTCATTTGACTCACATCTCAAAAGCTCATATCACACCTTATTTGCAAGATGAGTGATCTTTCATACATCTTACTATTTCTGCTAAGCTGAATGTTGTTTTTTTTTAGGTTTCATTAGAAATTAATTAGTCAATGCTACTTAGTGAATAAAACTTTGACGACAAAGGCCCTAAACTCATCAGTTTCTTTTCAAGATGCATAATGCAGATTCTGTCATGTTTAACCCCTCTGACTGGCACTGGACAACTAGCACGACATGTTTCACAAATACATCAGGCACTCTTCAAGGGAATTATAGAGGGGAAACACTAGAGAACCAAAAAATACTTTCGCACACACACACACACACACACACATATATACATGGGCCACATCCAGGCTCTTGAGTGCTGAGAGAAATGCAAATAATCGACTTCCAAAAATCACAGTAATCTCCTGCGAGGGAAAATAGAGAGATTAAGAGTAACATTGTTTCAACTGTACTATAACCTCTGGCAGTGTGATTTTAATTATTAACACAGTAGCAGGAATGGATGAATTAGAAAGTGGAAATTGAGTATCCTTTGAAAACATTAATTGAATTACAAGAGCTAGAAGCTGCACAGCATTCTCTAATGAGACAGGGAGCTATGAAAGCTGCTCTCGGCCGAAGTCTTCAGTGCTGAAAACCTGTCAGACGCTCTGAAGACGGCTCACGAGAAAAGAGGAGAGTGAAGAAAAGATGTAAGAAGGATTTCCTGCAAAAGTGGGAGCGGCTGTGTGAGTGTGGATGTGCGGGTGAAACAGAGACAGGGTTTAACTGGCTGGAGATGCTCTCACTAGGCACTTATTCACCTCTTTCTTATTATTCCTCACTGATATGATCACCTTTCTCTTATTTTATTGCTTCAGATGCATGTATGGGCAGGTGGGCGTGCAGTGGGGAGCTTTAGCCTAATCTAATAAAGTGTTCTCTGCCACTCGTGTTCCACAGAGCACTTACACCAAAGCAAAGCAGCGAAAATCAATAGAGATTTATGATTTACAAAGGCAGAAGCCTCGACACTTCTTTATGTGCTCCATTCTGGATCCTTAATATTGCATGAAGGGTTGGGGGTGGGGTTAGGCCAAACAAGCAAGGAATGTGTGTGTGTGTGTGTGTGTGTGTGAGAGGTTTACTTTGGCTAAAAAAGAGCAGCTTTGAGCTCCCAACCTAAGCTTCCTTTCTGCCCCAGCAAGGATGCTGCTTAGCAATCTTTTACATGCCAAGGGAGAAGAAAGTGATAACATCACTCTAAAATATTAGATGCTTAAAGCCTGCGGTATTCTGTTTGAGGTAATCATGAGCCAGACAGAACTGTATCCATGTCTTCATATAAGGCTTTACTAAAGGGACTGGGTGAGCGATGTCGAGGTTTTAGAGGTCATTAAAACATTCACAATTTGTTTGCAGGTCTGTGTCTTTTTATTCCCTCCATTGTGTGTGTTTGTGTGTGTGTGTGTGTGTGTGTGTGTGTGCCATGAGGACCCATCTGGTCTGTAGCTCCCTCAATGTGCCATGGAAGATGTCCTTAATTAGGCTGAGGCAAGAGGCACTGGTGACTTTATTCAACAACTGTTTTATTCTGTATAAATGTATTCTGTGATTTGTGTATTTATTTGTGATAGGATACTGATAGGGCTCAGACCCGGTGTTCAGAGAAACCAACTCTCTTTTATTTTAAGTTTTTATTATGCGTTTAAGACAATTTGTGTCCTGTTGTGTGTACAGTGTAATGTGTATACTTTTGAATAAGATGTACACCTGATCATCTTCGATCCAGTTCGTATCCTGATAAGACTTTAACCACATACATTTAACATTGTGGACAAATGCTAGTGTGATTAGCCAGATTGAAATCTGATTGTTGTGTCATGTATAATATGTAAATGACCTCATTACACTTCACCCCTAACTTCTGGTGTTGGTTGTCATTTTCAGTTGTTTTATACAAAAATGATTGCCTCATCATTTATTTTAAATCTCCTCAAAGGCACAAACTCTGGCAGACAAGGACCACATGCTTACAGTGTAATGTATTAGCAGGGGTTTTGGTTGTTGAATGTGGCTTGGAAAGACATTTATTTACACTTGTATAGCAAAGTGCATCTTGGACCTCCTGAAGTGGTTTGAAAGACTGGGTTTTTAAAGTGCATTTACACTTTCATGTGTATAAACCTTGCGTAGATATAATGCATGAAACAGTCAAGTGTAAACGCGATCTCTGTTACCTTGATACAGTGCAACTGAGATTTTTCATGTGATTGATGTGCTTGCTAAACACAATGCTAGATTTCTCATTCGCTTTTGTGTGAGTGAGCATCTGATGTACAGCAGCAGAGTGGCGTAACTTGACGTGTGTGAACAGACTTCTCTCTGACAGGAGTTTATTGATTGTCTTGAGGAGGGCAGTGGCCCTTTGAGCTGCCCAAGACTGACATAGAGGCCAGCATCAGTCCCAAACTGTCCGTAGCTGAAAGAAAATCAATCCAATCACACACATGCATGCACATGCACACGTGCACACACACACACACACACACACACACAGACCTCTCCCGCTGTGGTACACTCCCTTGACATAAGCACATGCCTAAATCAGTGGTCAGACTATGTATGAATAAAATTCAGTTAATGAAAAATTCTATTACTTTGAATATAAAAAGACATGGGACATGTTAAAAGAATGTGTTTCTGGTAGCAGTAAGTGACATCTATGTGAATTTCAACCCCATGAATTTGTGAACTTCTGAACTCTGAGCCAATAGAAATGAAGAGGCTAGGCTGTGCTTACTTTGTTTTGAAAAAAAAAAAAAAAAGTACAGGAAACAGAATGGTCACACCTCATTTTTATTTCATTAAAACAGTGAGAGGGGAAAAACAACAAAACTCCACTTTTGTTGAAGACTAGTCTATTATATGCATTATCACAGAGGAACACACACAAGTGCATTTCTCAGCCTTATACACTCATACACATACACACAAACACACACACATTTCTCATGGGGGAGAAGCTCCTGCAGCTGCTCCCCCTGACAACTTGGGCAAGTTGCACACTGCCTGCCTGAAAAACAACAGCTAAATGTTGATCCCTGAAGTCTAGCAGAAGGTGTGTTCATGAAGGCACATAAACAAGCATCAGTTGGAGTTTGTCCCCATTTTAGCCTGCTATTCTCTGTGTGTGTGTGTGTGTGTGTGTGTGTGTGTGTGTGTGTGTGTGTGTGTGATGGAGCATCATACCTTAATGCCAATAGCCTCAGGTGATTTGTCTCCATGGTGACTTCCGGCCTCAATGGAGAAAAGAAAAAAAAAGCCAATTAGAAGGCAAGCTGTTGATTGGTTTGAGGCAGTGATTAACACAGGTGATGTTAATTAGGTCCCATGGAGCCAGATATGCTGTTTTGGGACAGGATGTGTGTGTGTGTGTGTGAGAAAGATGGCAAAGAAAACCTGAGTTATTATTCTCTGATACTTTATTGCTGGTGAAAATTGGGAAAGATTTTAATATGCACGCTCAGTCCCTTGTGAGAGAGGAACAAAAATAATTGAATGTGCCTGATTATGGAATCGAGGGCAACCTGAGCTTTGAGGTGTTCATCTCCTGTGAGTGTGTGGTGTGTATGTGAGGTGGAGAGAGAGAGAGAGAGAGAGAGAGAGAGCAATGGATTAATGGTTATCAAGTGTGTTTGCTGAAAGCAGGGGGCTTCTTAAGTGGGTGTTAGTGTTCATCTTGAGGATAACAAATGTGCTTCTATTTTTCAAACGTCCCTTGTTCAATTTACACTTTAATTCACACACACACACACACACACACACACACACACACTGCACCATGATTACATCACTTTCAGCATTGATTTTGCGCCACTTCTTTACATCCACTGCATCAACTGAGAACATGAAACATGAACATGACAATAAGACATCATTTGTGATTAATATGGGCAGATTTGAGGATTGCAGATGTACAGCGACCTGCAGGTAAAGACAGAACACAGGATAAATCTGTCAGAGAGAGAGAGAGCATGAATGATTTTTTTTCCCGAGTAAGAGCTTTTTTCTTGTTTGTGTATAGTGTGTGCATAAAGTAATATAAACTACACCAGTCTAACCTGGTGATAAAGTCTAACCTGGTGATAAAAATCAGAATAAGAATTCTGGTAGACTTACTATCAAAAGATATTATGTTTGTCTTTCCAGGAGAGATTTTTTTTTTAAAAAAATGTTTTCACTCCATCTTTTATACTGCAGGTCAGAGATACCACCATTAAGACATCCATGTCCATATCAGAATTAGGAATCAGTGACCTGCTTTACCCCAGTCTTGAACTCGTATACCATAATCAATATTTCAGCCTATTTTTCAGATTGTTTCATTGTGTACTTTGTCACACTGTGTATATATACAGTACTGAACTGACTTCCTTTCAAACTCACTAGTTTTTCTCACATTTTTCCTCCTAAGCAACTGAGAGTGAAACTCTGAAGCATTTTCAGCATTTTGCATATACCACATTTAGCACAGTAATACATATGGTCATGGCGAGTAGTTCTACCTTATGTTCGTAAATTAGACTTCAGTGAGATAAACTCGATCTTCGGCAGTCCCTAGACCTCTACCTGTTGCTGTGCTTTCAAACAGTGACTGTGCTGTGCAGAGCCACTTGCTATACAAACTTATGTTAATCAGAGAAGCATTTAAAAATAGCTAGATTATTTTCTACTGCTTCTGGAAAGACCCCAATAATGTGATTTCAGGTAAATTAATAATGCTTTGCAGTAGTTGAGTTTGGTGCATTGTGACATACTGAGATTCTTTGCCATCAGTCCTTCTCAGGATTGTCCACTCTAGACAAAGGTGTGGGTTTGGCTGGTAAAAAAAAAAAAAAAAAACTTGTTGTAAAGGGTTGCAGAGAGCACTTTTTACTGTTTATTTGGGACTCAGCACAAAGCAGCAGACAGTCTGAATCTCCTGAGAAACCTCTCTGTTCAAAAACAGCATAAAAAACAGCAAAAAACAAGGTGAGGCTGTAAGCACACACCCACAAATCCATCCAGAAATACTGTATATATATATACACAGTGTGACACTGTATAGAATGAAAAAATCAGAAAAATAGGCTGAAATATTGATTATGGTGTACAAGTTCAAGCAAACTATTGATGTAAAGGTGTATTTTTATATACTCGCCTGGCAGGCCAACTAAACATCACAAAATTGTACAGGAAGTCTGATGAACAATTCTGAAGGATTGCATGTGCATGAAGTTATGAGAAAAGCTACGGCCCTTGGTGGAAGCCCCTAATTGTGTTGTGGGAGGAAGGGAGGGAGTTTGGGGCTGTTGCTCAACACTAAGAAAGTGTTTATTCTCTTCAGTGTTAAACATTACCTGGTGTAGTATGTGTAGTGTAATAGTGTAGGATGCAGCAACACTCAAATCTTTAATGAAGGAATACTGATAGTGTTGCGTCTTTGGCCCAAACTCTATCTATGTGGTTCACTGCATTTTCCAAGTGCATCTCCACGGTTATCATCATCATCATCCTCCTCCTCACCAAGAGCGTGCTTGTGTTTCTTTTGAGAGGATAATTAAGCCGACGCTCTTCTATAAACGTGAGACAGTTGTCACCATCGCATCCTCCCTCTCATAAGAGCTACTGCGACAGCACGCTGGCACGCTTACTTGGCACGGATTTTAATGGTGGCAGCGTCAATGGTGGCAGCAATCGTTTGCGCAACAAAGAGGGGTTTTTTTTCATTGCGTGTTGATGTCTCATTCGGCAAAGGTGGCTTAGGCTTTGATCGCCGCCTCGCCGCTAATTAAAAGGAATGATGCTCTCTTGAAGGAGGCGGTTACGACAGCAAAGACTGATAGCCTCCTCTATTGCTTTCCTTTAATTTCTCTTGCTGGGAGTTACGCTGGAAACAAGCAGAAGCTTGTCAGTTACAAAAGGCTTGCTGAAGACTAACCTGGAATATTGCTAGAGTAATAGACAAATAATGAATTCTCAGATTGTGACAATGAAAAAGTGAGGATGTTTAACAAATGATTATATCATGAATATCAAAAATTATGGCATTCTGACATGCTGATTTCTTTTCTTTTTTTATTCTTTCTTTTTTTCCTATCAATGCTTTTCAATTTTGTATTTATTCATTTTAATTATTATTCTTATTTTAGGCTGTTTCTGTGAAAGTCATCTTTCTCATGAATAATATTACATCTATAGGTTATATTGTATGCAATTATATTATTATATTATGCATATTGTGGCACCTCCTGCAGTTTTTTTTGTCAGAACCTCATGAACCATTTTAACGGCACAAGTGATAAAAACTTTGCTGCCAGATCAGAAAAACACAGAACTCGGCATATCTGTCTCCTCACACACTTCATCTTCCTCTAAGCCTTTTATTTATTTATGATCCAACTCAGGGGAACAAAAAAGAGAGGCGATAGCAGGACAGCAAGTAGGAGTGTTTTATTCTCTGTTACTGAGTATGTGGCACCTATTCGTATGTGTGTGTGTGTCTGTGTGCGTGTGTGCACGTGTGTGTGTCTGTGTGCATGTGTGTATGTGTGTGTGTGTGAGTGTGTGTGTGCATGCTAGAGCTGCCTGAGCTTCTTAAAAAGGAACTATGGGTGTGTAGTTTAGTCAAATGTACCCAGAGTTACATACTCAAAGGTTACACACACTCCGATACCTGTCAGGGAACCTGAAAGATGTGTGCTCCCCCTCTGCTTTAATACACACTCTCTCAGGAGGAGGGAGGAATGGCGGCTTTAGTAAGACTTGGTGCTGCCTGTCACTTAACATCCTTCAGTGAGAATGAAGGCATAAAGGGAGGGAGGACGGGAACAGCCATGTCGACATGGCAGAAGGATGAGTGAAAGTGCGTTTACTTTCTGTGTTGCTAAAAAAAGAATGAAGGTGCAGAGCTGTCACTGGGATGATCATGTCGTGGAGTATAGCTATGTCTCAAAGGGTCTACTTTTAATGTTTGTTTTAATGCATAGCTTTTACCTGAAATTGAACTTTATAATCATCAGGAAAGAAGTGTTTTATTATAGGATAAATGAGAGCAGTCAGAATAAATTTGTATTGATTTGTGACAAGTGGCCCCAAACCATGCAGCAGATTATCCCCACTGCATAATAGATTTTTATTTACGTTTAATTTGTGTGTAGTATCTAGTATACTGATTTATTTGTGTTGACTGGATCTATCGTCTAAGACTATATTGGATATAGAAACAAAAACAAAAGCTAGTTATTATTTAGAGATTGCACAAAAGATAAAAATCAAGACAGGATACAGTAGTATATACCTAAAAATCATTTTAGGTCAAAACCGTACTATTGTAAAAACTATTTTTTTTTAAAAAAAAAAGGCAAAATGTAACGTATTTGTCACCATTATATCTACTTTCAGTGTGTTAGATTTCAGAGGCTTTAAACACTTTAGACACATGGCTCCTGTGACTGCCATTGTGAATAATTCTGCCTTGGTTCATGGTTCATTTTTAATCAAAACAATCTGAGTGACGTTGTTTACTTTTAACTAGCAATTTATTCAGAAATTTAGAATGATTGTACAGTTAATTCTTAGAGTTGTTCTTTAAATATTATGCTTTGGTTTTTACCTACTTAGCTCTGGACTGTCTGTGTGTGCTGGGGTCCAGCCAAAGTGCCTGTTGCTCTGGCCACTTTCACCATTACTGTCTTCCCAGAAAACAGATCTCAATTAGCAGTTTGGAGTCTCGTATTTTCTCTCTCTCCTCCCAACTCCCTCTCTCAGCTTAATTTCCACAGTCCGTGGCAAGTGCCACCATGCTGGATCATTTTCTCCTCTCCCAAACAATGTGGGATCGCCTGGCAAGCTGTTGCATGCAGCAGTAATAATTAGACTTGCCCTAATGAGTTGACAGAGCTCAAACACACCGACATACTCACACGAACACACACGGCACAGCTTGACAGTGCCCAGCGGTAATGAAGAAGCAATGAGGCTTTAAACGAGGGAAGTAAATGGAAGTGGGAGTTTTTATGATGAGGTCTGGTGTTGATCTATAAAATTGACCTTAGAATTAATATTAGACTAAAATATAGATTGGTGATGATCTCATCTCTGATAACAGTTACAGTAACTGTGTAGCTTTTTTTTATTTTCTTGGTGCAGGGATTTAAATAAGCCTAGAACCGAGTTCATGAATGGTCAAAACTGTCAGATATGTCCATCCTTGTGGGGACATTCAGTCCCCACCAAGCTATAAAAACATGCTATAAAAACACACGCATGCACGGACACATGCACACACACACACACACACACACACACGCATAGCCAATATGTATCGTGTATGTTTTTTTATTCTGATCACACACACTAAATGGGGGTTGATAAAAAGGCATCAGGCCTGCATTCTCATGTTTGCAGTTTCAATAATTAAAGTGCATAAATTTAGTGGCTGCTTTCATTCTGATTAATTATTCATTAACGCCATCTTAATTTCATCCACACTCTGAATATTTAACAAAATGCAAAAACAAAAGCTGGGGAAAAAAAGAAAGAGATATGAATATTCAAAGACATTAATGAGTAAAAGCTTGAAAAGGAGCTGAAACAAAGCTACATTTCAGAAGGGGGAGGCGACTCCAGTCCTGGGCCACATCACTGCTTGAAAAATAAATCATCTCTGCTGCGGTGTCCTGCATTTCCATAACAATGGTAAAGCAGAGAGTTGCAAAATAGCAAAGGAGGCATATAGAATAATATAGAAGTAATACATATTCACAGTGGTTAGAGAAATGGTGTTCAAAGTGACTTTAGAGTAGGGAGTGAGTGAGACAGATTGAGAGTGAGAGAGAAGTGAAACAGGTTTAAGTACTGCAGACCTTCATCATTCATTTGCATGAAAATACAAGATAAGCCCGAACATTAAGGCATGAACTGTGAGCGCAGGGATGAACAGTAAACTCTAGAGTAGCAGTTAAACTTGTGTGCGAAGAGCTCAACAGTTTCGGCTAATGAAGACGTTGCATTTTTCTGTGACAATTAAAACAGTTATCTGTAGTGGATTCAGACCTTTGGATCCTACTGTACATGAAATATGCATTTTTCCAAACATACATGGCCTGATATAGTTTATTTGCCTATAACGATATTTCTGACTGTCCATGTTCAGAAAATGGTGCAATTTTCAAAAAAAAAAAAAACCTGATTCACATTACAACATATAAATTTGTGAAGAACAAACAGAAGTGCTTGCTTACAGTGGTCTGTATAAGCAACTAACATGGCAGAATGGTGATAATAGTTACCTTTTAATGCTTAACCATTAGTCATTAGTTCATGGCTATAAATAAGACACACGAATTTGAAGTGGTTATGTTTTGTTTCGCACTGGTGCTTCATGTTACCGCTTTTGACTCGCGCCATTGACTCTCAAAAGATAAGACATCTGTTTGTGACAACAGAAGCTCAGCTACGGAACCTGCGATAGTTCATGTTTTTTAAAAAATGTCACTGAATGTTGCTGCCAGTTTTTTTCATACATTAGTCGGTTCTGCCACCGTATTTTTTTGAGTACTCACTGAAATACTTCACTGCATCCAGACCACGGTCTGCCAGTTTATGATCTCTGGTCTATAGTACACAAATGTAAACAGTACACTCTAGACTAATATAAAGGCATGTTATGCAGTATGATTTGCTTTTAGCTTTGATTCCATCTTCCCTTAGGCAAAGGAGTAAAGTAGGGGACGGAAATGGGGGAGGAAAGAAGCCATCCAGGATGACACCCCAGTATAAACACATTTACCGCTGCGCTGCTGAGCCAAAGGAGCCCCCTTTCAACAAGCTCATTAGTGTCACTTAATTAAAACGGCAGCTCTTGACTTTGATGCCGATGGAAGCTGGTTTTGGGGGGCAGGGGGCTGGTCATTATGAAACTGGAATGCACATATGTATACACACTGAGAGAAAGACAAAGACAAATAAAGGAGTAAAAGAGAAAGGTTGAGGAGGTGAAGAAAAAAAAGTGTTATGGAAGAAACAATTGTGCAAGCAGGTGATGGATTACAGTGTTCAGTAAAGGGTGCAAATTACACCTGTTTTTTCCGAGTCACATAAAACATTATTAAATGCACAGTGACTTCGCATCCACCAAATTAATCAGCCATGGTGCATTTTTGGCAAATAATGGGCCCGAGGTATTATTGATCACAATTTTGTTAAAGCAGTGCTTTCTTAAGGGCAAAAGACCTCAAGCTTACTGGTGGAGTGTGCGTTTAGTGAGCAGATAGTGTGTAGGAGTGGGGGATGGCAGACCGGAGGGAAGAGAAGGGACAGAGCAGACGGTATTGAAACGCGTTCCGCGCTAATTAAAGCCGCAACTCCTGAAATGCCATAATAACCGTTAATTAGGGGCTCTGCTTTTTTCGACTTAATTTACTAATTAGCCGTTACATTGGTGTGGGTGTCTCTGGGTAATTATTGGCAGGGCTGAGCGACAGCTACTTGTGACTGAAGAGGATATGACACTAATTACGAGGTCCAGCAACACTACCGACCTGCCAGAAAGCCCTTATTTTCTTCTTGAAGCGTCTGGCAAAGAAGGGACATTTGACTTGAGTTTTTCTGTAGTTGCACTCTTTCTCTTCGCAGTTTTTCTTGTCAGTACTTGTGTGTCAGTGGGCACACTCACAGTTTTCCGCTGTTAGTAGGCGACAGCGAGCTTTCCGGGGGGTCTGGACTAGCCTGTGTGTCATGCATCTGTGTTAACAGCTGTGATTGCTTTCTGTTTGCTGTGAAGCATATGACTCTAGTAATTGTGATATGACGTATATGTCTGGCAGCAGTAGAGTAGCAAGCAGATAGTGGTGACCCAAAGAGTCATTTCAAACAGTTTTGGGAGGACTTTCCCTTCCAAAGTTAATTAATATGCTTACTTTTTTAATAATTATTTTTCCTCTTATTGAACTCGCATGTATAGAAAGACTTCGGTTTTTCTCAAGCTAAATATTTAGCTAACGATTTCAAAATGATTCCAATTTGAGTTCGAGTTTATGGGTTTTTTCCTATAATGATGATGATTTAAAAAAACCCTCAGGCTCTGCATTTATAATGAGTTCATGTTGTGTCAGCCTGCTTAATGTGTCATAACTATAGGCTTCTGCTGTCTGTGTGGTTCTTTGCACGTTTAGAGATCATTATGCACATTTGTCAGGAACTGCAATTGAAAACATATGCCTCAAAATTAACTGTATAATTAACTAATTATTTTCCCGCTTTTTTCCTCTCTTTCCTGCCCTGTGCAAACAGGTAGGAAAACATTTGTATTCAGAACATATATAGGTATGTGATGTTTGGCAGTGTGTCCAAAGTGTTGTAGTTTAGGGACTTGGACTGTTTTTTTTCTTTTTTTGTGAATGATTTTAGGCTACACATTCCAGATATCTGAATAGATATTACAACATGGGTGACTGCATGGTCCTGATTAAACGCAACACAAAAGAGTATGCATGGCTTTTTAATCAGGCAGTATTCCTGTCACTTGTCTCTCTGCCTAGGCCCTTTAGTATCTGTAATCAATAATTTAAGGGTCCTTCCTTGACCAGTCAGGGCTTCTGTACAACCCTTCTACATTCTACCCTGCAGCCCACAAGCCTCAGCCATCAGCCCATCATCCTGTTAATCAAATTACTCCTGAACCAAAATTGACAGTTTTCATTAATTATAAAGGATTATTCTAATTGCAATTCAAATTTATTCATTTACAACAGACGGTGTTCAGTAATATTTCAGCGCATTTGCATATTAAATGGAGAGAGTTGGCCATTAGGTATGCTAATGTATGCATATTTTCTTATTTTGAACGGGGGAGCCATATGCGGTTGCTGTGTGCAAGGCAGGTGAAGAATCTCCAATGCATTTAATTTGTTTGACAAACACGATGGGCACAGCAACACGTCCTCTGGCACTTGCCTGCTTGGCATCCGCGGGTCTCGGCAAGAGAGACGCCCACATGCCGTCTGTTGGCATGAAAGCAGTACAGGTGACACTGGGACAATAGATGGACGTGCTCGGAAGTAGCATGTGTGTTTGTTCGTGCCAGCAGTATACTCTACAGCTGTGAGCAGCTTTCCGCATTTCATCATATTTAGACCCTTTTAACTTCTCTGTCTGTTTTTCCCTGCAACATAATTTGTACATGATGCCAGTATACCATTTCAAAGCAGTGCAATGACGTGCCATTTGGGTGGTTTGTTTTTGATATAACTCCTCCACTTCCTCCTCTCTACTTGTTCCTCTTTGTTAAGAACCATGTTCACATCATTAGCCGACACGCCTGTGGTTGGTCCCATCATGCCGACGGTCCTGTAGGTGGGACGAACATTTTGCACTTTCTTCAGAGCACCTCCGCTTCTGCTTATCTTATTGTTTGGTTCTCATTCATGTATAGAGTGATTATTTAGACTTTTATTATCTGTTTGTTAGCCAATTAATCTCTAATTAGCCAACTGGAGTGTCTTACTCAAAAATTTTAAAACTGACAGCATATTTTATTGGGCCTGGGCATAATCTTGAATCATAGTGGTTTGTTTAGAATAACAGCAGTTAGTTCTGTGTCTGTAAATTACATGCAATTTTCAAGCCCTTCATGTAAGCTTGAAAGAGTTAAATTGGCTGTTTCAAAATCCATAAAAGATCCCAGTTGAGCTTGCAGACTTTCAAGGTCGTTTGTTGCAAGCAGGAGACCGAGACAGCGAAAAATGGGAAAGAGAGAAATTCCTATTAAGCAGTACACTTAGTCCCATGAGGTCACACCATATAATATAAAGTATCTTGAGGATACAGGATCCCCACTGAAAACCGTTTTACACATGCACCATCTTTAAGATGAATAACTTAATAATAAGTTATAATAAGAATAATTTAAGATGGTTAATAAATTAATGGACTGGAGCTCAAGAATGGTTTTATGAGAAAAAAATTTTTTATACATATATATATATATATATATATATATATATATATATATATATACATATATAGAATTATTATTATTTTCTTGGTGCATTCAGTGATATAGGACACCTGTATCCTGTATTTCAGAAATCAGTACATAATCCTTTTTCATTTAATTGCTTTCTCATCAGGCCTATACATTCCAGTGCACATTTCCCTGCCTTTTTTTATTTTCTTCTGTTTAGCGTCACAGTGACCCTTTCACCCAATCAGTATTTGGACCCCTGTATTGCTTTAATGAAGTCTAACTGCAGGTTATGTCACTGTGTGAGTAATGGCATTGTCTGTACCTGACCAGTCTCTCACACTCGGCCCTGACAGCTTCATTAGTTATTTTCTGTGCCATAGAGCATAGACAGGCTGTGCGGAAGTGGAGGGAGTTCCAGTCACTACGTGCCTGACAATTAGCTCCTCCACTGGGCTTGGGGACTCCTGCACAATTCCCGGCTCAGGCCAGCACAGGCCCAGGAAACTGTCACATCGGCCGCTACTCAAATTAATGAGGTGTGGACTCGGGGAAGACAAAGTTACAGCTTTATCTACATCCTTTTGTCGGGAGTCATTTGTCACCAATGAATTCTTTCTTGTTGTCCTAACATTTCTGGTTATCCCACTGTAACTTTTCCCAATGATTTTGTTGTTTGTGTATTTGAGTTGTGATTCTCCTTGCTTATCCCGCTCACATATACATAAGTTGCATGACTGTGCAAGGAAGTAGTGTGAAATTGTATTGTATTCCAAAAAGAATGGGATGATTCCTAGCTGAAATTACATACAGAGATGGACTCTAAAAGGATGAATGAATCCATTTGTTCTGTGAAATATTTAAAGATGGTGGAATGTTACAGGACATGGGCAGTATTAGTGGAAAGCATGGATGGATACATTTTTCATGATGCTGGGATTTTATAACTAAATAAATGATTGACCTGAAATAGACACGAACTGATATCAAGGTGCTGAAGCCACTCTGAATTATTTAAAAATAAAAAAATCTTAAAAAATGCTTAAATGATATGTATTCACCCCTCAATGTGAATGGTCCTTTTGCAGCTATTACAGCTTTGAGTTATCTCAGATAAGTATCTATGAGCTTCGCACATTTTAATTTTGACATTTTCATTTATTCCTCAATGCAAATTCTCTCCAACTCTCCATAATTAGATGGTGAATGTTGACAGACTTCAGGTCTTGCCACAAATCTTCAGGTCATGCACAGATTGTTTTGTAATTTTTTGCCCAGTGCTTTGGCTCCTTGTCCTTTTACGATGTAAACTTTTGCCCTAGACACAGATTTCCATCTGACTGGAATAGGTTCTTCTCAACAGTGTCCAGTTCCTTCTGCTGAAAAGCAACCCCAGAGCATGATGCTACCACCACCGCCTTGATGGTAGGAATGGTGTTACCAGAGTGTTGGGTATTTGGCCTGCGCCAAACATAACACTTTGCTTTTAGAACAAATGGCTGAAAATCCTTTTCTAAAAGCTCTCAGATTTTGTCACTAGCAAACTCCAGGCATGCTTTTATGTTAGTCTTTCTCAGACGTGGCTTCCTTTTGCTCACTCTCCCATAGAGGCCAGATCTGTGAAGATGTAATGTATGATGATATTGTTGAGGTCTGCACTGCTTCTCCTATTTCCACCAGTGAGCCCTGTAACTCCTTCAGTGTTGTAGCTGGACTCTTGGACACTCTTTCTCTGACAATTGAGCTCAATTTGGAAGAAACGCCTGATCTTAGTAGTGTCTAGATTGTGCAATATATTTTTCCACTTTGTTATAATAGATTTCACAGTGCTCCTAGGATGGTTCAAAGCATTGCAATGTTTTAATAAACTTCTCCAGCTTTTTTCCTCCTAACAACTTCATCTCAAGGCTTCTTTGGTCCTCATGACAGCAGGACTAACCTGATCTGCTATGTTAGCTGTGAGACCTCCCACAGTCAGTGATATTTATTGTGCAAGCATACAATTGGACACAGAATTTAAAATTAAGACAGATGTACTCTGTTTAACGTATTTAGTGTGCAAGAAAATTAAATACTAATCGTAATTTAGATTGTTAAAATGGACGGGTGTGTGTGTGTGTGTGTGTGTGTGTGTTAATAATCAGTTAAAGCAGTATTTAGATTTTTTTTTTTTGATTTTTAAATAATTCTGAGGACATCTAAATAATTTATTCATTTTATTTATTTAATTTTAAATGAGCCAAAAAAATTTCCATTCTAATATACTAAAATTTGATGTTGCAAAAGATTTAAAAAAAAAAAAGAATAGTCACTGGGGGGTCTTCTGGAGGCACTGTAATATCTACAATATACATTCAAAAAGATCAGAGAGTTCAATGTATAAACTTTTAGAACACACCATGCCATTTTAGTAATAAACAATAGCCCCCTGTGTTATACATAAAGATCAATAGAACTTCTGACAAACCTTCTGTCCTAGACATCTATATCTTCAACTGTGCAACTTTCCAATACTTGATCATGGTCAAGACATAGTCTAGACTTGAGTCTGCTGCTGATTGCTGTGATAGGACCCTTTAGGCTAGACATACAGACTGGGAGCTGGTACCTGTCTCTGTAATATTGATGGTGACTCTGTCACATACACCCCTCGCCTCTCGCCCCCCACCCCCCGACACCACCGGGATTAACCACGGCTATGCTGCTGGCATGAGACACACGGCACCATCGATCACCTAACGTGGCCCACAGACACAGTGGAAAGGCAGAGAGGAAGAATTTTAGAGAAAGTGAGAATGAGAGAGAAGAAGAAGAAAAAGAAGAAGAAATATCCAGGTTATGGTTTGAGTCATAGTGGGAGAAAAACAGGGCAAACTTGTCTAATTTTCGCTCAAAAAGTAAATTAAAGCCATCTGTATGCCAGCCCACTGATTATTGCCCCAGGCTGTTTTAGGGTCACAACCCTTGACCTTTGAGGTTAGAACTGGCCTTGATTGGCACTTCTAGCACAAGGCATTCAGTCTGTTGACAATCAAATGACACCACTCTTCTTATTTTTGTAGGACCATCCCAATATATGATTTTTTTAGCTTATGATTCCTTCAAACCATTATCATTAGTAGAAAAATGACAAGACTCTGACATATTTCAAATTTTGAGACACTGTTGCTTGTAAAAGCAGGGTCTCAAAAATTCAGATAGAGCCAAAACCAATTTGGCCCCTTTCAGTCTGGTCTGTGTAACAGGATTGGCACAGTGTACCTGTCCTTATCTCGCTATCAGCCTGCTCCCTCGCTCTGGCAGTGTGAGTATCACAGAGCAGAGAGAGCAGGGGGAGTGATGTCAGTGTGTGAGAGCTTGGCTGCTGGCTCTGTGTATTCTCGCAGCAGTCTGGGTGCAGATGTAGCAGCCTTCAGGCTGTGTAACATTACCTCTGCCTGCCTTAGTGCCTGGATTGGGTTACCACAGTATACACACACACACACACACACACACAAAGCATGGATCACTGGTTCTCCTAAAACCACATGGTCCCCTCCTGCCCCCGTCCTCCTTCCAGCTGGTTTGGGCCAAACACCCTTGCTTTTCTGGGTTAGTAGGTCTAAATGTGAGTATGTATGTGTATATTTGTGCTCCCTTTGTGTGATCCCATCAAATTACACACTTCATGAGCTGCAATAGTAGTGGGACGCATTGCCTTTTGTAGGAGGAGTGGGTGGGGGACGAAATGCATGCTTAGGCCCATTTTTCAGCAAGATAAATATGACACAAGCCATGACTTCCCCTGAAGTAAATATTGTAAATAATAAAAGACCCTGAGGAGAGTCTTAGCTTGGAGCTATTTATAACATGAAGCAAACAAGGCCAAATTGCACTGAGCGGGTTTTGAAGGACCAAAATAAAGTAACTGTTATAGCATTGCTAACTGGGTAGATCCATGTTTAATAGGAATTTTGTGTATGATTAAACATTGTTCCTTGGAATTGTCCTGTCATTGCATGGATATAGTAGTTTTTATTTTTAGTGTACAGGCTAAAGTGCTGAAGAATTGATGTTGCATAATACATGGCTTTAGTAGATTCATATAAATGCAGAAAGTTATAGCAGGGCACAGATCTCACAAAATGTCAAGAAATGAATAATGAATATTTTATCCACTTTTAATTGATTGCCCAAACTTTCTGTTTTGGTCTAATGTTTTCTAATAGTGACACTCAATTGAGTATACCTTTTCTGTAGTACCAGAACTGTGTGTGCTCTGAGCATTAGCACCAACCTCCTTGAACATCTTTTTCCTGTAATCTCCAATTTAACTGTTCTTGCCCTCACATTTTAAAGCATTCTTTACATAACCTCATCAAAAAGTGTTACTCTGCCATGGCGTTAATATCCTGTGTCTATTAGTGCCAACTCCAAATGCAGCACATCCGTGGTAATTAAGCCGCAAATTAAAAGGTGATGGCATCTCTTGAATAATGCGAGTCTTTCCCAGAATCCCAGAAGATAATAAGGAGCTTTTCTCCTGTCCATTATCCTCACTAATCTCCAGCTGCTAATTAACTAGCATGTCCAGCGTTAGATGGGGAAATCTCACTGCAGTTCTCCCAGGCTAGTTGTTCGGTGCCCGATATGAAAAGTAGGAAGTCAATAAAGGAATGATGGTCATGTTAAAACTGAAGCAGTTGGAGAAACTCTTTGGGACGAGAAGAGTAAATTATCTGCTAATGCTTAATTAGGGGCATCACTTTTAAAAATAAAAGCCAGCTCAACACTTTTAGATTTTATTCCATAACAGCTCGGACCAGGTGTGAATTAGCTTAACTGTTAGACTTACGATGGTTAATAAGTGCATATGATATTCATTGTCTTAATCTCTTTCTCCAATGTTACAGTGGTGTACCACTTCTCCAAATGGCTTCTTTTGTCCCCACTTTCTTTGTGTACATGAAAGCACTGCCAAAACAAATAAGGCAGTTCAAGAGTGAGATTGTTACCATATGATGACATGCCAGGTTGACTAAAGAACAGTCTCACAGTGTCTTTATATTTATCTGTGTGGAAGACAGGAGGAGACAAGTGGATGGACGTGAAAGCAGTTTCTGTCAGTAGGAATCCTCAGCTTACTTTTTGTCTCACCATGAATTATTTGTGGAGCTTTGCAACAACAAAAGAGCGAGCTTTTCCACTCAAACCCTTCTCAAGATCTTCAGTTGGCCTCATGTGCCAAAAGGGTCTTTTCTGTCCCAATACGGTATTGTGTGAATAAGTTTTTCTGAGTTAAAGGAATTAGCATCTTCCTCCTAACCAATATTTCACTCAATATACCAGGAGAAGACAGACAAAAATTTGTGGCGATGAAGGCAGCACGTGCAAGTAGGAAAACAAAAGTAGTAAATCAGCCAGCCTCTGAGGTATAGCACACTCCCTACACTGCTAACTGTTAAGCAGCCTAACGTAATTGTGCGTGTGTGTGTGTGTGTGTGTTAGAGGGGCTAATGATTGCCCTGCTAGCCCACCATACCAGCCCCCTCGTGACCCCATGAGCTAGCCCCTGAAATCAATCTCTCTCTCATGAATTATTGAGTTGTTTGCCTTCAGCCCTCCATAACAGACACCAAAGGAGACCTTCCCTTTTCTTTCTCTACTTTTCTCTCATTCTGTGTCTGCTTTCCATTTCATTCAGTTACTTTCTGGTTTGTGGTGACGATGTGTCCTTCTGGAAGAAAGAAATGCCTAGAGGTCACATTGTACCTCTTGACATGTGAGAGAGTGGACTGTGTTGTGATGTTGCATGCAGATCCAATCAAAGTACTAACATCTATGGATTAGTGTTGCTGTAAGTGTATCAAATGATTCAGAGTTTTCCAAGGAAAAGCGATTCGTATAGGTTCCTAATCTACTTGTATTACAAAATTCTTGAATGCATTGCCGGCGCACAGCTCCAAGGTTCCTGGTTCAAGCCTGAGCTCAGGTTACATCCTGTGTGGAGTTTTGCATCCCATGCTTGCATCCCATGCTTCTTCCCATGTTTGCACAGGTTTCCTCTGGGTTCTCTGGTTTCCTCCTACCTCTCAAACACATGCTAATAGGTTCCAGAGTGACACACCAGAAAATCATTCTCCCTCTTACACAGAGATCACGAGTTAGAATCCTGACACAGCCATAGACATCCACGTGTGTGTGGTTTAGAGACCAGTTTACAGTGTCTGGTAAAAAAAAAAAATATATATATTTATCTATATTTCTTTCACAGAACCTCTATTGACTGGTTCTTGACACCAAAAAGCAGTACAACTGAATCTTGCTGTTTAAAGAGGGTATCAGTACAACGAGTACTAGTCATATTTCCCCTGCAACTATGACCTCATAAAACTAATTATGATAATATACATAATTCAGGTGAATGTGTTTTAGACTGGATTTCCATATCTCCAGGGTCTCTGCATTTTGATTGACAGGTCTGTGCTGCTACACTGGGACGATCAATTACCAGTGCTGCATATGAAGTGTTGCTTATGTAAAATAATATTCCCATGTGTTATTTCTCTCTCTTCCTCTCTCTCTTCTCAAGCAACAATTTACATAAAGTACTAGAAGAGACAATAACTCATTTTCCCTTTTGCAGACTCTGTCTCTATAATTATAAAAGTGCTAATAAATCAATGTTTGGTATCTTAATATATATAATAAAATAAAATAATTCATGAACAATAACATATTTAGGGCATTTGTGTCACATATCTGACCTATTTAACAAACCAACTTTGAAGAGATGTGTTTTGAATATATTCTGCATCAGAGGGAAAGGGTGAATATTTTATGTTACTATTTATGCCAAAAGTAACAGGGCACGCAGACAAAATCGTGTTCCTTGTTTTGCTTTTGGCACAGAAGCATTACTATTTTTATTATGGGTGATGTAGTGGTGTACTGTACAGTCACTGATTTCCACCTTCCTTACCATAATCACCATTTTGTGAGTTTGTTAGTTAGTTTGTGTGGTTGTCTGTTTACTGCTGCTCCATCTTCCATGTCCTTGTGTTGAGAGCCTGAAGCAAAGTATCTCCTGGTTGGTGCTTTCTTGCACCTCCAACCTGCAGTAAACTACACAGTAAAGGAGAGATAAGGTGAGATTGCTGAAAATAGTGGGATAACAGCAAAGAGAAAGGGTGCAGAGATCAATCCAAGAACCAATATAAAAAGAGAGTATTGAGACCTTTCCTCTCTCTCTCTCTCTCTCTCTCTCTCTCTTGCTTTGACTGTCTCTTTATCGTTCTCTCTTTATCTCTCTCTGACTCAGTCTCCCTCTTTCTATCTCATTCTCTCTGACTCTCCTTCTTTCTGATTCACTTGGAGGTATGCGTTAGCCCTCATAAAATATTAATGTTGGTTGTGCTCATGGCCATAATTGCCATCTCAGCTTTTGAATAATTTATGGGCAGTGTACTTCACTCGGGTTCGTTTACTGGCACTGTTGCTAGCACCACGTGAGACTACGGCAAAAGCATTAATGGTTCTTGTTCTGAATTTAGCAACCAAATTAGATTACCTTCTGAAATGTATCCCCATTCTTGTTCTCATACTTTTGCGTTTTAATACTAAAATCTTTGGGTGGGTTTGGTTGAAGTTTTAGAAAATATGATGCATGTTGGCAAATGATGTAGAATGAATAATTACTTACCTTTCATTTTACTTGTGTGCATTTGTATATGTGTCTATGTGTGTGTACAATTTATTGTGTGGTTTCAACTGCTTTCTGGAGCCTGATGACTGATGACCAGATGTGACCTCTAGACATGGAGGTCAAAGGTCACTGTCTCCTAGGTCCACGTTACCCCTACCACCAAGCACTTTACCACTTTACAAGACACTTTATACCTCTCAACCAGTTTGAACTGTTTAGCAGAGGTTGCAGTTTGGAAGCAGTTCTTTTGTATAATGCCACATATAGTAATGTACACTAACACAATTCACAACTATATAAACTGTGTAACAAATCATACTAGTGTTTAAAGGTTTTCTGGGATCCAGACTGTTGAATAAGTAATGTCACAATGACAGATGAGTTCTGCGTCAGAAGAACATGTTGAAATCTCTGTAAAATTTGATGTTCCAGCAGCTTCAAATGGATAATATTTATCCGAACCTGCACTGTTCTTGGCTTGTGAAAGACCAGTGGGAGAGCCAGTCATAACATAGCAGACAGCTTCATTTTTCTATTTCTGAATGAGCATCTTTGCTCACATTGTCTATAATAATAATCATTAAAGTACATAGGTATGCATGTTATTTTGTGGACATAGAAATTAGTATGTTCTAATAACTGGCACTGAGTACAGCAGACCCTGGGTAGGAGTTTTCTTGTGCTTATCACTATGGTCAGACAATACCATAAAACTTTTTACAAAACATTGTACAAAATATTATAGCTTTTTTTAGCTTGCTCACTGCGTATTCTGCGCAGACAGAGAGAGAGAGAGAGAGAGAGAGAGAGATAATATATATTTGCATAGGGTAACGGCTCAGTTGGGCCATTTTAGTCATTACCTCTCTAGTTCATTCCTACACTAAACCATGGCCCCACCTGTTACAGTTGTTTTCTCATGTAAAATGTTTCATACTGGAATCTATCTATCTATCTATCTATCTATCTATCTATCTTTATTGTGTGTATGTGTGTGTCAGAGAGAGAGAGAGAGAGAGAGAGAGAGAGAGAGAGGGAAAGGTGTTTTAACACATAACACATGAGGAAGTTGCTAGCTGAGAAGCAGGGAATTTGTTGAACTCAGGGAAATACTCTTTTTCCTTCCCTCCTCCCTTCTTCTATCCTGTTTTGGTTGTCTGTCTGTATTAGAAGGCCATCATGTTTTGACCACTAATCCCTGGTGCTATTGAAAGGTCAACAAGAGCATGTGTAAGGCCACCCCTCACACACACACACACACACACCCCTTCCCCACTGAGTGCTGTCACTGTAATAATTGGCCTTTTTAATTGGAGTGCCCTTAACACAGGGCATGTCAGCATTGTGTTGTTAATTATGAAAGCATAAGGTGTCTGTGTTGTGTGTAACGACATTAATTTATCGAACACTCCTTTTCTGCTTGCTGCAAGACCATCCTAAGCTGGTTACTAAAAAAAAGGTACTGAACTAGTACATTTTTTTCTCAAATGTGTGATATTCAACTGTACAACAGTGGTCTTTAAAGTCCTCCACAATTAGCACTCCGATAACAGGCATTTGTACTCTAAAATACGGCTAGTCTCTTGTTTACTGTAATGTTAAAAATCCTGCTGGAATATTTAATAATGAAATGATTATTAATATGCACCTGTTAATATGAAAATGAGCCTCCATGAAATTGCAGCTAATCACCAGTCAATTACAAACATGCAAACATCACAGAGACTTTCAAAGCTACACATATGTCACTAGATGAGCGCCATTTAACTTTTAACTAACTGAGAAACTTACAATTGGGACACAAAGGATCCCACTGTGCAGTTTAACAATAACTCAACATTTCGATAATTCAGGTGATTCAATTTAGTCTGACTGAACAACTCCACAGCTGTGGTACCAGTGGTCATCCATTTCATTTTTATGTACCTGATTCATGGTGGTCTTCTGATGATGGAAGAATATTTTCAAGTAAGTCTAAACAGGTCATGGGAATTTCGCAAGAAATTCAGAAGCTCTGTGGTAGACATCTGTTAAACCTGCATAAACATGTCTATAAGCATTTACACTGTGATGTAATGAGTAGATACTCTGTGATGCTCTGATGAGTGTGTGTGTTTTCACTTTAAATCACACAAACAAAAAGCACAATTTATGATTCCACACAATGGCCAAGAAGAACACAAGTAAATATCAAATGCTGGCACACAAAAAAAGCAAAGACAATGAGATTATTCCAACCAGAACTTTTCTTATTGAAGTAAAACATATGTGTGTGTGTGTGTGTGTGTGTGTGTATGTGTGTGTGTGTGTATGTGTGTGTATATGTGTGTGTGTGTGTGTGTGTGTGTCTCCACACCAACAGCTGTGAGATTCCGCATGACCAGGGCGAGGGAAAATACGCTGAAAGTGTGGTTTGAGTCTGTTCTAGCTTTATTGGTTGGCATTTGCTTTGGCATTACCCCTGAAAACACACACACACACACACACACACACACACACACACACACACACGGATTGTGTGCATACTTATGCCACTGCCAGTAAAAGCAGCTGGTATTTTGCTGGTACAACTTTAATGTCCATCTGTGACTGGGGGAAATTGTGCTACTGGCCAGCCATGTTTTTGTATTTTGGCTTAGAGAAGAAGTGTGTAAGAGCAAGGGATATGTTTTGGTGTGAATGTGTCAGCTTCTCTCTCTCTCTCTCTCTCTCTCACTCTCGTTATCAAACTGATCTTTCTCTGTGCAACAGAAGGCCCAATGCCATATTACGCTAAATAGCTACAGTCTGTGTCTTTTACAGAAATGTAGAAATTCTAACAGGTTGTAACTGCATCCTATTCTACATGTTGGTGAAGGTCTCTCTCTCTCTCTCTGTCTCACACACACACACACACATACACACACACGCATACACACACACTGCTGTGGCTAAGCCTTTTGGGAGATTAACGGCAACCCAACAGGAAAAGGAAAGGAAAGAAGTGCTAAAACTGCCATTCTTTCATTTTGTAACCAGTGGGATTATATGTCGGGTGTCTCCACCCTGTTCTGATGAATGTAGCATGTATTAGATGGCACCGCATCAAAAGCTCGCACCGGCTTCCATTACTTGTTCTGACCTTTTATTTCTTTCCCTCCCCCAGGTTCTTCCTAAAGTTCTTCCTGAAGTGTAACCAGAACTGTTTGAAGAATGCTGGTAACCCACGGGACATGCGGCGCTTTCAGGTAAAACCTCTCAGAAGTGGATTTGCATTCTCTCTCTCTCTCTCTCTCTCTCTCTCGCTCTCTTGCTCATATTAAAAACCAAAAACCTAAATTTTTTCCCATTCAAAGTATTTTCAAACCGTTATTGCCATGGCTGTTAACAATACCACTAAAGCGATCCAAGCAGAACATATATATATATATAATGAAAATAATATCCAACAAAAGGTTATATCAGTAACAGTATACAAATATAATATTATTGACATCTGTTTCCTGCTACCCCATGTTATCATATATCTACTCAGGGTGACTCTTAAATACAATGGTCCTTCATCTTCCATCCAGCAGTTCCTCTAATTGTAATTAACATTAAGATGCAATAAAATAAAAATATTTTAGGACGTTGCTGATATCTGAGACAGGTTGTGGAATTTTAGTTTTATGTGGTATTCATACTGTAGTATTTTGTGTAAAATGCTGATCACAGCCCTAAAAACATTCATTCATCATTCCTTCATTTTTCATTCAAGCGCTTATCCTGGTCAGGGTCACGGTGGTTCCGGAGCCTATCGCAGAACATGTGGGCGTGAGGCAGGAACACACCCTGAATGGGACACCAGTCCATCAAAGGGCACCATGTACACACACATTCACACCAAAGGGCAATTTAGCATAGCCATTCCACTTAATGACATATTTTTGGGAGGTGGGATGAAACTGGAGAACCTGGGGAAACCTATACAGACATGGTGAGAACATGTGAAACTCCACACAGACAGTAACCAAGCTCAGGACCAAACCAGGAGCGCTGGAGCTGTGAGGTGGAAATGCTACTCACTGTGTGAGAGCATCTCACAAATTACAATGAACTGAGCCCTATTGAACAGTGAAGTCCACATGCACAGAATATAAAGGAGCTTAAAATGTTCTGCATGGAGGAGTGGACCAATAATCCTTTACAAGCGTCTCCAACCTTGTTAGACATTACAGGAAGAGACTAAGTGCTGTTATTCTCTCCAGGGCAGTGATCACTAAATATTAATTGTAAAAGGGCTGATATAACAGATTCCTGCAGCTGTGGATTATGTCTGTTTTTGTGTCCTTGAGACATGACAGGGGAAATATTAGTGTTAGTTTTATTTAGTTTGTGTAGATTGTGCTTGCCTAGGCAGCACAGGCATCCCAAACCATTTAAGTGAACAAACAAGTTTTAAGAACATCCCAACTTTACTTTCTTTTGGGGGTCAGACCCCTCAAACCCCTTGTAATTCGCCTCCTGCTGATGGAGCTGGTGTGAAGCATATTATCCAGATAAAGCTCTCGGCCACCTGCTAGATGTAACAAATTGCAAAATACAGATGTGGCAGAAATCGTATTTTTTGAAAAATGAAAGAAATTCATTTTTTAATCCATTAACCAACACGTTTGCTTGCAATGCAATCAGACATAATTAGTATGTAGTGACTCATAAACGTTCAGTAAATCATAAACTCATAAATGCCTGTCAATCTCTGCATTTGCCTGATGTATGTATATTTTAACTGCATGAGTTTATGGCTTGTTTTTGCATGTGTGCTATGATCATGAAAATAGAGCCTCACCATTTTAATAATTTGGTCTTGCACATGTTATATATGAACAGGCCTCTTCAGTTTTGAAGGGTGCTAGACTATTTCTTCAGGCTGGCATGAGGTCAAAAGTTACACTTTAGGATTAGAAGGAGTTATTGTGTAAACCCCAGAGTGGACAAATCATAAATTTATTAGCTAGTAAAAGTAAAATCTCTAGTGTGTGCTTGCCCAGTACTAATTGACTAGGCTAATAATCTAATGTAATATGCATATGTGATATGTATGAATATATGATTATTTTCCTGTTTGTCAAAGTTTTTACTGTAGCACATTTTGTTTCCCCCTCAACAAAAAGTCATTGACGAATAACAGACAGACCAATATGTGTCTGAGTAGCATCTTTATTTTCTCTTTACATATTTAACTGCCAAGCGACTGCATGTAGTAAGCAGGAGCGTTATAGTGTTATGTAGTGTTTCCACATACCTGCATGTTTCTGATTCATAAAAGATCATCTGTTATCCATGCAAGCTAATTAATCTGCCTAGTAAAAACTGTTCTACCTTCAGGCAAATCGTGCTGGTGTGTGTAGTGCAGCAGGTGGTGGGATATGGAATGAGATGCTTGTGCTCTATTATTACTGAGTTGCATCACGCCACTGTGAAGTGCATTAAGTTTAAAAATAAATACCAAAGGAAGACTTTTGTTTTGCAAATGTCAGTCATGGGTAGGATTTTTCTTTTTTTTTTGGTTGTTGAACTTCGACTAAGCAACTACAAATAAAAAGCCCCATGAAATCTCCTTGTCCTAGACGCCCGGGATAGCGACATGTCATCCGTTTAAACTGTCATAGTATTGATGGGCTCACAATAGCAAATTTATACAAACTATCTTGAGGCAACTCATATAAAACGTTGAGAGAAATTGAGATTAGATAGATAGGCGAGGTTAATAGCCTTGGCTAAACATGAGTCATGTGAAAGTAAATTGTTTATTTTAAGGGGATTGTTTTATGTCACAAGCAGATATACATGCACAACATACACAGAAGAACCCCATTATTCTGACACAAACGAGAAGAAAAGTTCATGATGAATCCATGTGTGTGAGAGAGAGATAGAAGTCAAGAGACTGGGGGTGTTTATGAGAGCAAAAGCGAGAGACGGAGAGTACCAGTTCCTTGGAGACTTCTTTGCTAAATCCTTTCTTTTTCGAGAGGTAGGACTCTTCTCAGAGATCAGCTGCAATTAAAATGAGAGGCTCCTTGTTGGGCTACAAGAGGGCTTTGTTTAAGCTGTTAATGCCACTCACAATGCCAAACCCAAACCATTATTACTGCTCTGATATTGTCTCAGGGTACTCAAGTGCTGCCTACTTTTAAAATGGCATTAATCTGTGCGAGCCCCTATCAGCAGACCATCATGTAGAGCAGGCCATTCTGGGAGGGGCAGACGGTGCAAGAGGAGAGGCTGGAGGGCTTTGATAAAAGGCAGAGTGGAGTGGTGCTTTGTGTGTGTGTGTGTGTGTGTGTGTGTGTGTTTAGTACTGAAGACAGATGGGACTAGAGACTTTGTGCGGTGCAATCACAGCACTCCTTATAAAGGGCTCCATTCTGCATAGGTGTGTTATTTTCAGGTGATAGGAAATACAGGAAATGAAATATGAGCATAAATGTATATACAGCAGAATGGATGAAAGAGTGCATAGCTAATAGTGTTCTAATTTTAAATTTTATGTATATAAACATTTTGCACCACAGTGCTCTGGTTCGATTCTGATTGGTCAGACGGTTTTTGATTCATTTTCTATAATAGCAGCTCGGGCAGAAGTGCTGGCTGTGTAGCAAATCACAGGCTTATATTAACGCACTTGTTCTAATATGTAATTGTTTCTATAGGAACAACTAACACAGAGATGTGTCTATCAGATTCTCCACACAATCAGATCAAAACGTGTATAACTGTTGATACAGGGAAGTTTTCTGAGACGACATGTTTATTTTGCATTTTTATTAGGACTCTACAGTGTCTGTGCTTTGTAACACTCACAGGTAAAGCTGTAACCTTAACTTTAACCACGTGAGAAGGTCTTTGGGATGGAAGGCTTTGAGCTTTGTTTTTTCTTGGTAATATGACAAGCTGCATTTTTTTAAACTTCAACAGAAAGAAAAAAAAGGCTGCTGAGGGAACAACTTTTTATAGCTGTTATGACAACAAGAACTAACATGTTTCAGAGACAACACTAAATAGAAATAGAAATAAATAAAATTTTGTCTTCAATAAATAAAAAAAGTATCTTTGCTGGTAAATTGCTGTGGTACAATAGGAATAAAATGCCTGGGGATGTGTTGTTATTGGAAAATAATCAACTTCAGGATGGTTAAAGTAACTCCACATTGCTCACACACCACCCCATCGCTGATTATTTTCCTATAACAGTACACCAAGTTATTTTTTTTATTATTTACGCATTATAATGCAATATAGTTTATTTCATAGCCAGAAGCATATAAATGTGTGTGTGTGTGTATAATCGTGCGTAATTTATTCTTAAATTAGTGGATGAATTTAGACAGTGCAAGTTTTTTAATTGGTACAAACAATTACACATAGTTTATTTGAAGTAGTACAAGTGAATCCATTACTCTCCAAATGATTAAAAATAATTCACATTTTTAGTGTAAATGTAAGTCCCCTATTCTCTCCCTCCTTCACACAAGTTTAGGCCATTTTTTTCCTGATATTTATCCTTTAACAACATCCTTTTTCAGGTGGTAGTCTCGACCACAGTGAGTGTAGAAGGGCATGTTCTTGCCGTCTCGGACAACATGTTTGTGCACAACAACTCCAAACATGGACGAAGGGCACGGAGACTGGACCCTACAGAGGGAACGCCGTCATATTTGGAACACGGTAAGCTGCCTTCTGTCAAAGTGCTTTATCACAGAACGATGTTAACAGCACATTACCATGCACCTCACCGATTTATAATATTATGGCTACTTATTAGCTCATTCCATTCATTACTCATATTTCATCAGATTAGGTGTGATCTATTTTTACAGTGTTACAGTTTTTACAGTCTTTAGCTTAACACCTTTAAATCAAGCCTTTCCCCACTCTAGCTGTAAAAGTCTAGCATCTGACTGCACTTAACCCTAGCTTTAGAGAGGTAATAGGAAAATATAATCTTTCATTTTATGCTTTAGTCATGCTGTGAAACCTATCAGATATTCCGGTTAAACACACTAACTAGTTCATAACAGAGAAAAGAATATCGAGATTGAGTCCATCAGGCTGTGTGTGGGAGGGAGACAGAGGAGGGTGATATGGAGAGAGTGAGACAGAGAGAAAGCGAGAGCGAAACAGAGAGAGAGTACGATAAAAAGAGAGCGTGTGAGACTGAGAGAGTCAGAGAAAGACACAGTGGAGGGAGAGCAAGCATCCATCGGTGGCTTGTTGCCAAGTGTAAGTGTACGCACACACTATTATCTCATTATCAAATATGCAGTGAGCTTCTGCCACTGACGAGACACACATCTCCAAATGATCCTTCCCAGCCTACACACACTCCGGATTATAACTTACTGTTAATTTTAAGTACATTTGGTGTGTGTGTGTGTGTGTGTGTGTGTGTGTGTGTTAGTTGGAAGAAATTTGAAATAGGTACAGTTTCACACTCACCCCACACACTTGTTTGAGCTTTGACCTCCTAAGTCATGTATTCAACGGAGCAAAGAAAGTAAGGATGAACCACAATTAATTAAAACACAACCCTGTGTCCTCCCCCAATCCTTAGATTCATTCCTTTCCCTTTTAGCTCTTTTGTCCTCTTGGTTGATTCTGCTAAATTATTCTCAAAAGACTTGCTATATAGTACAAAACATGCCATCATTCTTTGTATTGATATGACACTTTAATGCATTTACATATTCAGGTCTGAGTTAGACTGGCATACATTGGTGTGTAGACCTCAGAACTAACTATGGACATATGTGCTGCTCAGAGAGTGTGGGACAGAGTTCGCTCAAAATACTGATGTATGTCAGTTTTCTGCTGTTTAGACTTTCAACTTAATATCTGTGTAACACAAGTGTGAATACAGATCATCTATGTGTATCTATTAAAAATTTTTGACCTTAAGTTCCCAACCCACCATTTGTTCACTGCACTGTCCATATACTTTCACCTTGAAAACCTGCTGATGAACCATGTCAGGAATTCCACCTCTTACTGCCAATTGATGCCACACTTCAATAACTGATGGTGAAAATCATTTCAAAAATGCTATTTCTGCCTCATTGACTTGTAAAAAAAAAAAAGTTTTCTTTCTGATACTCTTAGAAAAATGGCAGAATAATGGAAGTAATCATTTTCCTGTTTGCCTTTGATTGCTTTGTATGTTTGTGCAGGATGGGAAAAAAGTTCCCCCAGGAATATGGCAAAACGGCTTTTTAATACTCAAATCGAGACCACAAAGCCACTCGCTCGAGCTCAAGTCTGGCCTAACAGGGTTTATGGATGGGCTTCATAGACATTTGGCATGTTTAATTTCCACTGTTACTCAAATCCTTTGGCTTGTCAAGGATTTGGCCATGAATTGGAAATTGATGTGCCCTGATGATGGGATATTGAACATGATAAAGCACTGATAATGTGCCATATTCGCAGCCATTGATAAATATAGTGTAAGAAGCAGCAGTAATGTGCTGTTGGCATGTTGTTGGAGTCAAAGGCTATAAGCTTAAGTATGAGACTCAAAAATAACTATATAACATTAAAATAAACTTAATGCCTCTTGATTTACTGCTCTGACAGCATGGTTTTGAAAGCAGATCAGAGATCAGTTCTGTAGTAATTTCTTTATGATGGAGGCTGGATTAGATTCAGGAGCAGCTGACCCCAGATCAGTCCCCAGGATGGCATTGTTTCAGTGATTTTATAAGCTTGATAATGACCTGTGATAATGACTGAGATTGGACATCAGTATAACAAAAGCCACAGGGTCATTGTTGAACAAGTGTCACTTGACTTTATGCACACACACACACACACACACACACATATACTGAGATAAAAAAGTAGGTGGGAAGTTTATCAGGTTACCAGAGCTAGCAATGTGCATGAGCTCTAGGGAACAGAGAAAAGATATGATTCAATAATTGTGTCATATTTATGTATTTAATATTGGCCTTGAATGGCATTCCATTATTTTTTGAATGTACAACCCAAAACTTACATTTAAGTGTGACATTTATGGTTACAACAAACTGTCAGACAGCATCACTGAATGCAATACAGCACCTCAATCAAGGCGATATCACACAATAAAACTGACTTCAGCTCAAGGTCAGAATTGCGCATTACTGAAACATGCATCAGCACACTCTGGCCAGCACGCGCATCCCATGTGCAACTGTCCCAGCAGTGTATCCGTAGTTACATCTGATGTATGAATACCAAACTCCTCACTATGTGTGTGTATGTGTGGTGGGTTTGTGTGTGTGTCTGTCACTGGGAGCAGCATGGTGAGCAGATGGTGCCGAGAGAGCCACAGAAAGTTTAATCCTATCAGATGGATTCATGCTTCTCCATCTGCTTAATCCAGCAAAAAGCTCAGCTTCTGCCAAACAGTCCACTTAGGCCAACATTACCACCACACAACTGCACTTTGCTTCCACACCTCCCCAAATTACATTATGCTACAGAAAATCGGTTCTTATTTTCTATGCTTGGTTGTGTGTCTGCATGTTTGTGGATCCCAGTGTCTAAAAAGTAAATAAAGTAGATCACCATGTGCCTACAGGATGAGAAGTTGGTCCTTTCAGTGTTCTCAATCTATTTAGGCTCAGGAGCGGGTCGTTGTTGCTAAGATTAGAAATGAGGAAAAAATCAAAAGGGATGGGAAAAAAAACAACCCTCTTCAATATTATGAATATCTGCGTTAATGGCTCGACATGGTTTTATCTTCCTCTAAATCCCAATAATAAATAAAGACCATCTTTAAAAAAGAGAGAGAGATCTTTATTGAAAAAAAAAACAGGCATTACTGCAAAAACTGTGCATGCTTTTATATTTACTCATTCATGCTAGTAACATTACCCATGCACGTCATTTGGTGGCTGATCAGCTATGATTAACGCATTACTCTATAAACATTTTCAATTCCTCATACAAGTATATTTGGCCATGTATTTTTTGTCATATCTTTTTTAAATGCTCTGTTTCAGATACCACCATAGCACTTCAGTGTTAGTGAGGGCAGAATTCTAAAATTTATGCCGTTTATGAAATATGTGATGTTTCACTCCAGTGTTACTCTACTTCTGTGATTTGAATCATTGTCAGGTCACATGACCCATAGAGGCCATGTGTTGTCTTACATTATCTTAATGCTGCAGACATTAAGCCTTGTTTACCTGTACAACAGAATTCTAATGCTGTGGAATATCCAAGTAAGACTTTTTTAGAAAGAAGAGTGAGGAAAAAACCTCAGAGGTAGACATGGCAGCGCTGTCCGTATGGTCTGTGATTTCTGGCTCTGACAGTTCCTCAACCTCAGCTTTAATTCATAATTGTTTTCAAGTAGAGATATGTGCAGGACAGTTCTTTAATCCCGCTTGTGCAGTTTTTATTTTTGTTTGTATCTGCATGCAATATCTTCTAATGAATTGGGACCCACTGGGACATTCGTGTTGAACATTGGTCTTGGTTTGTCCCACAAGCTTCATATCTGACCACTGGCTTGCACCCACATGAAAATAAAAACCTACAGCTCATGCACCTTTCATACACCTCTAATCACAGCCAGCATTCTAAAAAAAAAATAGTGTACTTCCTATTCATATCTTTGTATCTGTTTAGAACACATTATCTATTCAGTCTGAATAATATATTCGTATTCGGTTAAATCCCTAATTAAATAGGACATTACCATATAATACACAGACATACAACCACAGACCACAGATTACAGTGTGTGTCTTTTGTGTGGTGAAATATAAGACAATTTTCAGATAAAAACATTGCATTCCTTTGCATTTTTTAGTATTCCCAAGGTGTTTTTAGTATTCTAGTGGTTGAGAATGTCCACTTTTTATTGTCCGACAGTCTCATGTTCACAGTTTCTTTGCATACTGCATTGTTTATAACATTCTGATTGAAGGAATCAGACTCCAGAAAGGGGCCTTATTATGGAGCCAGAACCATATTTTCTTTCCACAGCTAACCAATTGTTTGTGGTTCTCTAAAACTCCCTAAATCCTGCCTGTCTTCATCTTCCTGCTTGCAATGTTAAAAAAAAAAACAAAACATCTCATAGTGGACCCGAGCAATCTCGCTGTCTTTTGTGTCTTATTATGGTGAATGACACTATTCTAAAACTAAACAGAGGTGAACACTGGCAGGCTAAGCAGCTAAATTGCTTTCTTTACCCCCCGCCAGCGCTAATGAGAGAACTGCTCTAATAAGTGAACTGACCTCTCTCCGTGCTGTTCCCTGTTCACCATGCTGTCACCAATCCACATGTACCACAGAGCGCAACACAGGAAATCTGCTGAACAATGCACATGTACACCAGAGAACTGTGACAAAAATACTCGTTGAGTGCAGTATGAGGTCAGAGGACTCACTTGCATGCACTTGTAGGCAGGACACAAGTGTGGATTCTCAACATGTTTATTCATCAGCATTTTACAAAGTGAGGATCATTAGACTGGAAGTCAGAGTTATATCAAGCAAATCCATACTCTTAAACTTTAACACAGGCTAGAGTCAGAACAAGAGACGTGGGACACAGAAACATTAATAACTAGGAAACAAGTCTTATGAAATGCACGATAACAATCAACGAGACTTCGCAACAAACAAAGAAACACAGAGGACATAAATAAGAAGAGTGACCACAAGGAAACTAGAACCAACTGAGAACAATAAGGGAACAGACCAATAGCATGCCAGGGGTGGGGACAGGTCCAAAATAGAACCCTGATTCACATTAGGAAACATCGGACATGACAGTAAAAGCCAATGGGCACACAATTTTATTTCATTTTATGTGTAGTATGCACTAACTGAAAACAGGTTAAGCCATGACCTTATGATAATCAAAGAAAACATTCAGCTGCTGTAAGTGAAACATCTGAAATATTTCATTGTAAAATTCTACTTTAACAATTTCTTACATCTTGTTATTTCAATTTCAACTTCTGGATAAAAAGTTTTTCACCTTTTTCACTGATTTTCCTCTTAACAACCAATATGTTTAGTCTGATGTAAGATATTAATTCACTGTTGTTGTGATGTGGACCATCCTGTAATGACTTGCCATTGTCATCAAGAAGAAATCCCAGACACAACATTCAATGGGAATTCTCACTGTAAGCGAGGCCTTGTTTTCATGCCTGAGAGGCACTGCAACGGCCATGAAAACCACCGCTGATCTTTGTAGGCCATGTGGTGTGGGAATCCTAGTTAAATCCAGCTGTATGAGCTTTCCCAGTGACGTCTGTGGGTTTTTGTTTCCTGCTCTGGCTTCGAAATGAGCGCTGTAGAGGTGTCATACTACCTACCCCAAATGCCCCCCAAACCTCCTGAAACAAACCACATAAGAACCTCATCTCTAACCCCGAGGCCTCTTGGGAAACGAGGGTTGAAGTGTCCAAACTTCAACCCCCAGTACTCAAAAGTTTCTTTTCTTGAGAGTTAAACATGCAATTATCATGTAGTAGTGTTACTGACAGGCCTGAAAGATGAGAATATGATAGGATGTTTTTTAGGAGAAATTTTTTATTCTTGTCTTTATTGAATAATATGTAGAAATGATTAAAAAGGATTAATTAATAATATGTCTTCTCTCTTTTTTCTCCTTCACAATATTTCTGTTGGTACTTTTACTGGAAAGCAGCAGCACCTTGCATCAAAGCCATTAGCCCTAGCGAAGGATGGACAACGGGGGGTGCTACAGTCATAATCATTGGGGACAACTTCTTCGATGGATTGCAGGTTATCTTCGGTACCATGCTGGTCTGGAGTGAGGTGGGTAAAATCGCTTTAAACCTCAGTGAGTGTGTAACTCAATAGATACTATCATAAAAGAGGCTTTGTTTAGAATGACAAATCTTTATGGAAGTGGACTGTGTATTAAATATCGGCTAAATGTTCCCTAACTGACCATCTAATATGCTTCCACAAAATTGTGAGCCCAAGCCAGAGGCAGTCAGACTTACTAGCTAAGTTTGATTTGGGTTTTTCCATACAGCAATATAATGTATCCATGGTTGTCCATGCTTCTTTGTTAATGTCCAACATGGTACTTAAAGGATAATACTTCTGTCAATCCAAGTCAGCTGTAAAGGACATTGCTGGAAAGGGGCTGGAAAACTGGAACTGAACTACTAATTAATCCAAAGAAAAGTCATAGGGAAATGAGGGAATCTTACTAGGTCAAGGTACATATAAATATAAATAAATAACTTTATGTATTTTAGGCTTGTTGAGGTATACTGTCAGTCTTTACAACATCCATAGACATGCACAGTGGTATAAATACACAAATTAATAGCCTGTAATGAGACAGAAACAAGCGCTCAGGGAACAAAAGTGCTGAGGGGACATGTTCAAGCCAGAGCTAGAGCAGACATAAATTTTAGCCATGTCTCAAATCACACAGTTAGGTACTATTATAGGTGATTGTTTAATATCCATAACTGTCTGTTCAGCTAGGAATTACAGACAAATGTAGTGTACTAAACAAACTGAATGATGCAGCCTACTACATATGCCAAACAATCGAAGCATGGAGCAATCAACACTTTCGCACTAACCTTATTTGTCAGGGACTGATAAACAGCCTGAAGGAACTGTAAATGAGATTGCACAAAGTGCTCATTTTCATCTCTTGTTCCTGGCCAGATAATAGGCTCGATAAAAAAAGGTGCATAAAAATGTTAAAGTTAACATTGCATAAAGGAAAGGGAATATTACAAAATAACACATACAATAACAAAAACATTTAACAGAAAAAGAACAACTGCACATAAAATAAGACAGCATGTATAACCGGTCCAGTTAATAGACGGTTAATAGAAATGCACATATACCAACAAAACACAAACAAAGCAATAAAACACATTTAACCAATTAAAAAATGTTAGTTAACAACAAGCAAGCAGTTAACACAAGAAAAAGAGAGTATGACAAGGCACTCAACTAGATGATTAATTAAGATAACAAAGCAGCACAACTGAGATTGTAATGTGTGCAAATGTGACTATAAATAAGTCATAATTTCAACTGATTTGAAAAAGAATTATGTGTTAATCTGTTTTATGTGTAGTGGTACTGAATTCCATTCCTATGATTCCTTAATGGAAAAATGTTAATTTACTCAAAGCGCTCCTTCTGAAGGGGACTACACAATCTCCATATGCTGTTTGTATTATTAAGAAGATTTTCCCAATCTTCAAATGTTATACTTATTAAAAATATGACAGTAATGTTAATTATTCTGCTTCTGATCTCTAAAAAAAAAAAAATCATGCACTACAGATACTGATAAGGATAGTTGATAACAGATAACATATATAGCCAATGTGGCTATATGATGGTTGTCTGTAGTGTTGCTTTTGTCTCCATCTCAAAATTATTTTATATGTGTTAATGATCTGTACACTAAAATTAAAAATATGTATCATACAGGAAACAATGTTGGTAAAGTTATCTAGCTGAAGTCAAGCAGTACTGAATGCAGTGCAACACTATTGTTTACAACACATACATTTTAAACTTAATTTCTCTAAAATGCTTATTATTTAAATTTAAGGAATCTTTCATGTACAAACCGACTTAAAACTTTCGTATGTAGTATACTGGGACAGTGTATACTTTTAAATATTCAGTCATAGCATGCCATTTGAGACAAATCTGTGGTGTAGACTGATCAAGTGCTTTGTGATTAAATTCAGGCATTACTTATCCAGTGATGCTCGCTTCATAGCCATTGCCTCCAATGCAAATCCTTTTTCCAAGTGCTTTTGATATGATCTGGAATTACATATCAGAGGAATGAGGAAACATGAAAACAGCACAGGATGCCTGCATAGTGCAGTGACAGTGTACATCTGGGACACATTTTCTGCCCTTTGGCTCCTCCCCCTCTAAGCTGTTCCTGTACACTTCATAACCTTTTGACCTTTCTGCCCTAACCTCATAGCTCCTAAATGATGAGGCCCACCCAGAGACCCCTCAGCTATGCCCATCAGCTATGGATTTGATTACCCCTGATAGTGTGAGATGAGGGAAAGCGAGAGACAGAGAGAAGTTTAATTTTTCCTATGTCTTTCTTAGTTCACATCATACTTAGCTCACAAATGTTAAAAAAATACTAGATTGTCTCAACATTAGTCTCTACAACATTTAGGTGACTGAATGACATTTTTGCAGGGAGAGTTAGAGGCATTATGTAGTTATGGGGTAAAAAAAATGGTCCTGATTAGCCCTAGGGGAATACATGTGTGTATGGCTTAACAGTACACGAGCCTCTGTTTATAAAGTCTTTATACTGGGCTTTGTTTTAAAGGTCACATATAGAAACTCCCAGCTTAAGTTCATGTTCAGGGACTGATACACAAACACACACACACACACACACATCGATATACAAACATTTCTCTGTGTGACAAAGAGAAAGCTAAAAAATTAATGAGCAATATGTACCATATAAATATATACTTAAATATTTAGTTCAGAGCATAACTGAGTGATTAGTGTTTGGGAACAAGGATAGTGTCTAGAGTTGATCATTTCAAGTTTATCTCTAGAGCAGGTTTTTAATTAGGGTGTCTCTAGACAAGGAGTCCTGACCCCATGTGCCCTTTCACAAAGCAACAACAGCCCCATCAAACCCCTGATAATGATCAGTATGATATACAAACTCACAATACACAGATACACATTTCGGTCATATTTACTTACTGTTTTCAGGGTTCTTGGCATTTTGGATGCCAGTTTTTTCAGTGTTAATACACAGACACACTGGTTCGACAGTAAAGCAGGACTACTGCAATAAACAGCTGCCTCTACAGTTAATAAACAGAAACATACTTACAATATTAAATATGGAAGCAACCAAATAAGTTTTGTGAAAATAAAGTCTGAAGTGATCAAACTGGTACATCTTACAAATAGGAATAACAATAAACTGTTTAAAAAATGTCTTAATCAGGGACACTAATATCTCTCTCTCTCTCTCTGTCTCTCTCTGTCTCTCTCCCATCAGCTCATCACGCCTCATGCCATCCGGGTGCAGACGCCTCCTCGGCACATCCCTGGAGTCGTGGAGGTTACGCTGTCCTACAAGTCAAAACAGTTTTGCAAAGGGACACCAGGCAGATTCATTTACACAGGTAAGCTGTCCAATCTCACGCCAAAGTTACATCAGCTGACCCACAAATATACAAGCAGTGATCATCATAAAAGAAAAGTGACTATTGAAGAACTTCTACCATCTTGGGTGAAATTTCAGGGGTATCTACACTTTTAGGGAAAAGAGTTGTTTGGAAAATTAAGGGAGTTTTACCTTCTTTAAAAGCTACAAACACTGCTACTGTAAACCTTATCTGATAGTGAAACAATATTTTGTAGGGCTTTACCTAGAACCTTTGAGGGATTCCCCAGATGGACAAGATGAAGGACTTTCAGGGTCTAGAGCATTAGAGTATAAGCATAAACAGGCATACACTGCTGGAGTCCAATCCACTTGCTTTCAAGGAAGTTATTATTGTCAGTTTCAGTATAGTCTTTAGTTATATGGATTCTTAGTTATTGCCTTATGGTTAATATATGAGCCTATTTCCCTCTCCCTGAGCAGCCGTACTGATCTCTGATCAGCCACAGATTAGGTCAATAATGGGGGCTGTATGTGTTTGTTATTAGCAGTCTTTATAGCTTTCCATTTAAGCTGTCTGTAATCATTTATCTGCATTACACTTACATTCTGACTTACATACAGAAAAGCGAAATGTAGAGCCTATATACCAAAAACTTAACAGAAACAGGGGATATTTTTTCCTTAATTACTCTAGATGAGGAGATAGTAACGAGCTCTGCTTGTAAACACTGTAACAGTTTAGTTAGACAAACAGTGGGAGCTTTATTGGCCTACATCTTGAAGTCATTTGCAGAAAAAAGGGCCGAAACGATCTGAGTAGATTTCCGGATTGCATACAAACACACATGGGTGCACAAACACAAAGAAAACAAGTGCCTCACTCATTTTAGACACACACACACACACACACACACACACACTAAATTAGTGGACCTACTCCCAGAACAATTTCAATAGTTCTGTAACGAGTAGAACTGCATCTTTCCATTTTGCATTTCTTTCCTCTCTGACTAATGTATTCTGTATTAATTAGCTTAGTCTTTGCCCCAAACACACATATTCTGGTTATATGAACATGGTTATAAACAGTAAACACAAAGCGAGAGAGAGTAAGTGAGAGAGAGAGAGAGAGAGAGAGAGAGAGACCTCTACCTGAGGCAGCATCAAAACACATGCCAAAATCACCCATTAATGCCCACAAATACTGAGGTCAAAGGACAAACCCCTGAGAACTCATTAGCAAATTACTAGTGCTGTGTTTGACAGAGTGTATTTATAGGTCTGAGTTCATTGGGTTTACACCTCATGTAACATCTGCATGAACATGTAACACATGAAAGTGATTCAAAATCGGAGGCCACACTTAAATACTGGATCCATGGAAATAAAGTTAGAAAGTGTGTGTGTGTGTGTGTGTGTTTTCATAGTCAGTGCAGCTGTAGGGAGGTGTGCACTGAGAAAGAAGAATGAAATGTTTTTTCCTCCTATTTCCCTCAGCTCAGATTAAATCCTACATGAACCCGTAACTTGTACTGATGCTTCTGACTAAACTAAAACAGAATAGCCATCTTATACAAGCTGAAACCCCAACTTCCTTGTACTCCTTGATTTT
The DNA here is from genome assembly GCF_027358585.1 of Pangasianodon hypophthalmus. Lineage (NCBI taxonomy): Eukaryota > Metazoa > Chordata > Actinopteri > Siluriformes > Pangasiidae > Pangasianodon > Pangasianodon hypophthalmus. Next base: position 13,621,041 of record NC_069724.1, on the reverse strand, counting down.
GTTTTTTTGTAAAAACCTGCGCTGGGTGACTGGAAAGCGAAAGTGGTAGCTGGCCTTGGCATAGCTAGTACTCAGTGAACAGCTGGCAAAACTAATCAGCCTGTTACTGAACTGTGTGAGCGGTGGCTATTAGCGTAGCTTGCTAGCAGCTCTGCGGGTCTAATTAAATCAATACAGGCAGAGCCATGGACGCCTCCTGCCAGGCTCCAGCTAGGTGCTAATCTGTGGCTACCTGGAAACTGCCAGTAGTATGTCAGGTTTTGTAACCTCTAAAATCAGTCAACCAAGATTTACAATGAGAGTCAAACTATGGAAGAGTGTATTATAAGACTTTAAATGGACAAGGCAGTGGGTAGGTGATTAGGAGAGCAGAGTTTTATGCATTGTGGGTTTTACTGAAGAAGCCTACAGACTTTTTTGCATATAGCCTAGGCACAATAATTCATTATCATTCCTTCATGAAGCACTGCTCTTTGCCTTTCTTTCTTTGTTTGTTTCATTGTTTTCCTCTCTGGCCTTGATTTAGTTGCAAAGGGCACACAGTACCTAATAAATCTTCTATAATTGACAGTGGAGGTGCCCTGTCACTCGTGAAAGTATGTGTCAGTGCTGGCGGTTTGTAAAGAGGAAGTGTGAAGTGTGCAATCAATAAACCAATACCTAGCAAGACAAACCCTGTTTATGCTACATCTTTAGTTAGAATCCTAAAGAATTAGCTCTATACATTACATATTGATGTTATTGTGGTGCAGATATGTGCATATTGCGTGGCATCCCATTTAGCGTAGACTGCTGTTATATTGCAGCCTTCACATTTCAATTAAGTCAGGGTTGTCAGTTTCCAGACTTCCTACCTCATTTAACAGACCAGATTCAACCTGTCAGCTAATTATCAAGGTCTTCATAGGCTGGATTTGTTGTGTTAAATGAGGGAACGCACAAATTTGTGTAGGGATATGGCTTTCCGCGAACTCAGATTGACACCAGAGTCATATGTAATCATTTATCTTCATTGGATTTATTTTATATGATATAAGTAGAAATGCCAAATGAGGAGGTGCATGCACCCCCATAAGTTCAGCAGGGGTGTATTTTTTCTTTAATTGCTGTATCTTTCAGAACACACAAACCACCTTCCCCTTCCCACCACACAAATCTCCAATGTCAAACCATACATCTTAAGGATAACAGAGAACAAGGGAGAAGGGGAGGGAAGATATAAGAATAAGTTTGTGAATAAGACAAGATACTTTATTGATCCTAAACTGGGTGGCTTGGGGAAAATAACTCATCTATAATAAGGAGGGAAGAATGAAGCAATAATTCAGAAGTATCGAACGCTGCCCTGCTGCAAGAATCGATCCCCCAGAGCCCTCACTTTCAGATCATACCTGGAGGAGGGAAAAACAAAGCTGAGGAGATTGCTATACACTCCCATGTTCATTACTGCAACACTATGACAGGATATGTGGAACCAAAAATGGGGAGGAGGTAAAAACATTTTATTGGTATTGTATGATGTCACAGGGGATGGTCCTCTGGGGGTGCTGAAAAATTATTTTTTTAATTAAACTAGAAGGATCTGCCCTTCTAAATTGGCCATTGAAATAGGGTCTGTGGCCCAGTGAGGATGCTGTAGTCATAGCGTGAGCATTAGTATGGTTCTCACATCTCTTACTGTAATGTATTATTATTCTTGGTGTTTATATTGTGCTCTAAGATATACTCCTGTGCAATAATAACTGATAGCGTTTGTTAACTTATGACCTTATACTCACTTTTTATTCTGATCAATCATAGACATCTAGTCCTTCTTCTTCTTGATTCTCCCTGTTTCCCTTCCTCCTCCACCCACTCTCCACAGCTCAGACCATCCTCCTCCCTGGATCATTATTGTGAAATATGATGAGGCATGCATCTGTCCTCATGAAATTTCAATGAGCATTGATTTGTCTGATTGCAAGAGATCGCTCACAATGTGGTCAGAGCGAGAAAGAGAGAGAGAGAGACAGAGAGAGAGAGAGTTGGAGCCTATTTGCTCATTAATTCATTGCTGAGGTAATTCCTGTCATACCAATTTGACATTTTCCTTGACACCAGCCAATATTTTTGTACTGGTGATTTTTGCAATTTTATTCCATTGAAACAGGCTATTAAGGCCATGCTTGTTTTAAGAACTTTAACAACCTGATAATGACCAAATCCACAGCAAATGTAGTCTGAAAGCCTCAATTAACACATGCCCTGAAACATCTTATGGATACAAACTGTTTTTGGATTTCTACTCCAGTTTCTAAGCAGAGAACATTTTTGTTTTTACATTTAGTGATTTAGCAGATCTCTGATGCAGAGTGACTTATAAAACATTCTAACTGTTGAAGGTGCAGTGATACAAAGCATCTAGGTAATCTGCAACAATTCATTAATTTAAAAAACAGGCAACAAATGCTAGCTTGTAAAAGTGCTAGAGTCACCTACACATATAAACAATATAAAAGACAAGCAGTAACGAAAGGGTAATTTTAAACCTAAATGTATAATTAATTATACAATAAATTTAAAAAAGAATAAGTAATACAAGAGGCAATTAATGCAAGTGCAGAGGAAGTGAGTTGTTATCCCACATACTGCCTGAAAAGTATGGTTTGGGGTGAAGAAGAAAGCTTGTGCCCCCACTGAGGAGTCAGGATGCTGAAGCAGAGAGAGTTTGTGCTATAAGCATGTTTAGACATCAGAGAAACACATGCCTGAGTTGTCCTGAAGGTTTCTAGCTCTAACTCTGAACCAGGGTATGTAGATAATGTGCTGTGGAGCCCTTGTTCTTGCTGCGACAGGAAGGGGTGGTGTTGGCATGATGCCTCTAAATTGGCACTAAATGTGATTGTATATGTGAAAGTTGCCTTGTGATTGATCGGTGTCATGTTGAGGGTGTATTTCCATCTCCTGGTCAGTGTTCCTGGAAAAGGCTCTGGATCCACATCACACTTATCCAGTTGCTAGCTAAGCCCTGTTCAGTTGCATTTCACTTTAGTTATGAAGCTACATTTCCATCCATGAGTTGTGCTCCATTCCCCTTCAGAAATAACTGTTTAGAAATGTAGGTATGAATCTGAGGTGTGAATTGTATTAATAACTCTCAATTCCTTCAGAATTCAGGGTAAGGTAGCGGCAAAGAATTGAAGTTGCTGCACTGTCTATCGCTTCTCTAATATATTAGCACTAATGCTTGCTCAGCTAATGCATATAATGTCACATTTAGCATTGAGATGTTAGCATGTAACATAACATCTCCAACTTGGCCCCAATGCTATTTTGGAGCAGTTAACTGCTATGATTGCTCAGGGAGAACAATAAACAGCATCCCCGAGCAAACTGAAGCCATGTGGGAGTACGAAGAAAACAATAAAACAGTTTGCAAAAGAAGAGCTACGCCAAGTTATAAATACTCACCGTGTGGTTAGCACTTATTTTACATGTAGAAAATATTCTACTGGCTATAGTGAAAGTTTAGGCCAACAACAGTCCCACTTCCCCATTTTACTTAGAGGGTACATGAGCACAGATTTAGTTCATGTATGTGCTTTGACATGTATTTCTGCTTGTCAAACATGTACATGTATAAAACACTACCTGTATTAGTTTGTGTTGATTGCGTCATAGTTTGTGTATTTCCAGTGTTCAGGGCATCATTAATAAATAATTAATGTAGATTGTTTTGTAGGCTTACAGATTATGCAAATATCATATCAGTGGATTTACTTATGAGTCACTCTGTGTGTGTGTGTGTGTGTGTGTGTGTGTGTGGAAGGAGAGTAAAGGTTCTTTCTTTTCTAAGAAAGGCTTGGGGCATTCTGTAAAACTTGGTGTATTGTTTTCAGTGTTAGAGATGTTATTCTACTACTTGCACACAATGTTTTTACATTGCAGTGTGATTACTGTGTGATCTTAGAATGTACAGATATCTAATAATTTATTTTATTTACCTTGTATGTTATCCAGTGATTGTTCAGAATCAGGCGTGTTAATGTATAATGGGAGATCAGTTTATTACCAGTTTGTTTGTCCCCTGTCTGTCAGGCTCCTTCTTACTCCCCTTCAGTAAGTGAATGTTTATCCTCCATAGTTATGTTAACATGCAGCCTAATAATGAATTAATCATTTGAATGATAACTCAATCAGAATAAAATCTACCCTATAAAACTACTATAAAGTCTAAAAGGTGGGTTTTTATCTACCCACCTCAGTTAGAATAGAGAAAACAGACTGGAATATAGTAAACTGATATCTGATCACATGAGGTGGGTGATCCTTTTAATAATGTGCTAAATAGATGCAAAATGCAAAAAAATATATATTCTCTGATAAAACACAGTTTGTCACACATGTTAATATACTAAACTTATTTATGAGGTTGGATGGGCAGTGGGATTAGCATCAAATGAAAATGTGAAGGCAGATGCAAGGTGCAAATTCACTTCAACATTTGCTATACAGCAGACATTCGGCAAGAATGGTATGGTTGTTTACAAAATAACAGAAGATGTACATGCTAAAAAAAAGAGGCATTTTTAAAAAAAATAAAACCTATGTTTCTTGTGCAGTTATTCCCAGACATATTATGTTGTCCCAGATATACTGTGTTATGTTGGTAATATATCTGCCTCACTGAAGACTAATGTGGACATTTTCTTGCTGTTCATTGCTGAGCAAAAAGAAATGCTGAGCAACTTCACTGTGGCCATAATTTCTTATATTAAAAAAGTTACCACTCTAGCAGTAGCTCTGTGACATTTAGTAGCTAACTAAGCTTGCAAGGAAGCTAGCTAACATCAGTTTAACCAATTTTCCTCCATTTTGGTCCTAATTGTTTTACTCAAACTGTCTACTTGGTTGGACCCTGAGCCATTGGAGCAGCACTTCAACAGTACGATGGGGTAAAAATTCTCACTTGCAGAAAGGAGTTCAAACAAACAGGTGGAGATGATCAACTGTCACAAAGGCAACTCCCACCATCGCACATGGAAATGCAAAACTTTTCTTATTCTTTCACACACTCACACATTGAAAATCATTTGTGCACCATAGATTTACACATTCACATTTCATTTACAGCTGCAATTTCTTTTCTTCACATATTAAATTATGTTATATTTATTCAGCAGATTTTCACATATTTGTGAATGTCCTTTTTCATACCCTTTTTCCCCACACTCCAAGTATTTTGTGTACTTTTATAAGTATGTAAATGTTCGAATACAGCAACACAGTTCAGTACATTGAATATTGTTTTACAATATCTACATGTTTTTGACCATTTTCTGACTCCATAAAACAGTCATGTCAATTGAAAGGTGATTGATTAAAGTGATTAACTTAAGATAGCTGACCCAGAAATGCAAATATATATATATTTGCATATATATATAAACTTTCAGACTTATTCAAGTTATATTGAAAAATCCTGAACAACATCTACTAAAGTTTCTTAAGTTTCCCCTCATATTGGCCGACATACTAACGTCATTATAACTTTATTAGAATTCACTGAACTGTGACCATCTGCTCCAACTGACAGGAAAGCACCCAACTCCACTTTCTCTCTGTGACCCACCAACCCCTAACACTCCCTCGCGCTCACACCATCCAAACCACGTTTTGGGTTTCTCTTCCTCTTTTCTCTGCATTTTAAAACTCCTTCTTCATGAAGTGGTGGAAGAAAGTTCTTTTAAAGCCATGTATATACTATAAACGAAAGAGTCCATGGTCTGAGTTCCTAGGTCAGTCTTAGCTTTGGACCACATCATGAATCAAAGAAGTATAGAATAGCCAAACACTGATACAAGATCAGCATAACTAGTGCCTACAGTTTCTTATTTTAAAAAGATATTTCTCAAAATGTAGAACATTTTGTCTGAATTTGCAATTTGGCCTGAAACCTGCTTTTAAACAGTCGCTTTTTGAAAACAAAGCACTGCCATAAAATGCATCCATATATATTTTTTCCTCTCCATATTCTTTCTGTTATTGAACCAACTTTTGTGAGATAGCTTGTAAATCCTTCTCTCAGTCTTCATATTCTTTTAAATGACTGCTGCACTTTCATGTTTCTGACAAGATAAAGACTCCAAGCGCAGTAATTGCTATACCAAAATGCACCATCTTTCAAATCCCAAGATTGCCATTTTGTACCTGCCTTTTACACTTAGAGCAGAATAAATGCAGGTAATCATGGGAAAATGCAATGGCTTCCATTAGAACAATTGTATATTTCAGTGGCACTTTCTATGGTGTTAAACCTGTCATGATTTTGCTGAAGTGTGATTTTCTTCCATTTCCTCATGTTATAATTTTATGTAGGACTTTAATGATTTATTGATTTGTGACTTGTAACTGGTATGCCCTGGCAGTTACTTTATTAGTGGACCATTGAAGAAAATATCTATAATCAGATTTAATGCTAAAGCAGCAATCAGTCATTTAATGGTGGGACCAGTCATCCATAGAATAATGTTATAGCATTAATGGTGTCTGTTTTTCAGCTTTAAATGAGCCCACCATTGATTATGGTTTCCAGCGGCTACAGAAGGTCATTCCTCGGCATCCTGGAGACCCAGAGCGCTTGCCAAAGGTACCGTGTGTTTGTTACATTCTGACTAGACTTGTAGAGTCGGTACTGTTACTATACACATGTATAGTAGAGTATCAGAATGTTTTCATTCACTCTTCTAAAGTGTCTACTGATAACGAAGGATCCAGATGTCTAAGTCCACCACCAAATACTGTTACATTTAAAAACTATATTTTCAAATTATATTCTGTCTAATTAGTGTTGGTATGTATTTATTGACAACAGTATTGACTGTAAAGTATGAAGACACAGAACTGACTGAATCACTTTCAAGTGTTTGTCATAAAGACACATCATTCTTTAACATGTGTTCACACTAACAACCTTAAAAATTACTCAAATTGTGTGTAAACAGGATATTTGAATATCATTCAGTTTCTAAAAAAGGATTCCTGCAGCAATTAAAATTGGGTTGGTGTTAGTTGTAAACAATGTATCTCGATTTTATTGATTTCATATTAGTAGACTTATTGACCCTGCTACACAAACAGTACACATTATTATACCATACAAAGTTGGGTTTGAAATTCTTCATGATCATTAAGAGCATTGTTAACAAAATATTATTTAGGCCGTGTTGGGAGGACAGTCATGATCTTGTGCTTACATATTGTCCATTATTGTTTTGTTTTTTGTGACTTTTGGCTTCAAGACTATTTCCAGATAATTTCCAGATTATTCCTGATATAAGATGAGGAGCTTACATCAGAGTGTGAACTGAACATTATTAAAAGACTAAGATGGCTGACTCCTCGCTCTGATGTCATTGTGGGCTTGTAGATAAGACTTGTGCAGTAATGATTGCTGTTCTTGAGTCATTAGCAGCTGTTGCCAAAGCATAAGGAGAGTTACATCATTGCTGCATCATCCATGGTGTGCCTTGTGTGCTGATGTGTGTGTCTCAGCCAGAGATTTTAAATCTGGTGTGGTCCTGCTGGAGCAGTGTATGATTTTCTCCTTAGTTTGGTGTGTATTTTACAGTGTGGCTTTTGCAGTCCTTCTTTATGAGTGCACACGTGTGTTTGTGTTCTTAACAATTAATCTTCTGCCTGTGAGTTTCCTGGGGAATGAGACACACATAACATGCTTCCCCATTTGTCTGTGAGCTCATAGACTAATGTGACTAATTGCAATAAATGACTCAGTTTTGTGCTTGTGTGTTGCTGTGATTGGAAGTGTGTGTGAGTGTGTGTGTGTGTGTGTGTGTGTGTGTGTGTGTGCACGTTTGGAAGACTTAATAGTAAGATAAGTATAAACACATTGTGAGAAGGGTTGTACAGATATAAGTTGAAGACAAAAGCAGTGCAGTAAGACCATTAGAAATGTGTGTGTGCTTGTGTGTGTGTGTGTGTGTGTGTGTGTGTTTGTTCAAAAAACTATACTCTTATATAGCGCATCTTACGTTCAGTATAATCTATAGGAGCTCTACATAAAAAAAAAAACTTATTGACATGAAATAACAATCCTAATCAATCACGCAATTAAAAATACACAAAATATACAGCAAGTGATCAAATACATATCAAATATTTCACACATGGTTCAGGCTAAGGTAACTAGGCAGAGTGCGTTTCATTTTATGTCACTAAACTCAGTTACTTTTGTGTTTTCAGTGTGCAGGAAAATTCACCTCAGTCTCACATCAATAAATTGCACATCAGTGTAGTTTTTTTAAGGGGGTTCACACCGGTATCCCCCTTTGTTTATTTCCTCTCAGTTTGACAAAGATGAATTGTGAGATTCCAGGAAAAAGTACATGAAAACACTCCAAGAAGTGTGTTATGGTTGATTTGCTCCAGGTGTGTGTGTGTGTGTGTGTGTGTGTGATTCACAGATTTCTTTTTTGTAATACTACAGTGTACAATTAGAGAGCAAGACATTTAATGGAATATTCCAGCGAGTTTCAACCTAATAACCTGTACTGAGAAAGAATGGAAAAGATCTTCACTAGAAACTGACTTATAATGGAAAACTAAACGCTGGTAGCTTGCATTTTCCAAGATTTCAATCTACATTTGTTAACATATAACCCCAAATTCCTTCCTCTGAAAAAAATAGTCCCTTCTCTGAAAGGACAAATTATACAAACTATAATAGCTGCTGGTTTGAGTATTTCAGAAACAGCTGATCTCCTGGGATTTTCACACACATCAGTCTCTAGAGTTGCAAAAAAAAAAGAGTAATTTAAAAAAAAAAAAACATCCAGTGAGCGGCAGTTCTGCGAAAGCTCAGAGGGAAAAGGCCAGACTGGTTTGAGGGGTTTTATTATTGTAAGCTAAGAACAGGAATCTGAGGCTACAGGCTCACCAAAACTGGGCAGGTGAAGATTAGAAAAACACAGCTTGGACTTTTTCGAAGCTTCAGTTGTTCAGTTTGAGTGAGTGTGTGCACACTGTAGCCTCAGATTTCTGGTCTTGGCTAACATGAGTGGAACCCAACAAACCGGGCTGAACATTCTTCTCCATGTTCACCTAAGGTTATGCATGCGATGCTTTTCTGCTCAGCATGGCTGTAAAGAGTGGTTATTTGAGTTACCCTAGTCTTCCTGGCAGCTTGAACCAGTCTTGCCATTCTCGTCTGAGCTCTCTCTTCACCAAGGCATTTCAGCCCACAGACCTGCCGCTCACTGGATGTGTTTTGTTTTTTGTACCTTTCTGTGAAAATTTTATAGATTGTTGTGCATCAGCACACCAGATTAGATACTCAAACCATCTCGTCTAACTAAAGCTCTTGATCAGTATCTGCATGGTTTTATACAGTAAAAGCAGTTACTAAAATTGAGGTTTATATTATTTATATTTATAAATAATTTTTTATTTATCTATTTATATATTATATTTATTTATTTATTTATTTATTTATTTTTATATTATTATCCTTTATCCTGGTCAGGCTTGTGATGGATCCGGAGCCTATCTTAGGAACACTGGGCATGGGGCAGGAATACACCCTGCATAGAATGCCAGTCCACTGCACAGCACTATGCACTCCGTGTGTGTGTGTGTGTGTGTGTGTGTTTATAAGCACAGGCACCAGGAGGTGATCCATCATGGTGAAGTCAGCTTGTGCCTCCCAGCAGGTCAGCCGATCGAAGACTTTGCTGCCTAGACTTTATTATTGCTCCACCACTAGTAATTGAGTCATAGTGTGCGTGTTTCTGTGTGTGAGTGTGTGTGTGTGTGTGTGTGTGAGAGGGAGAGAGCATGAGAAGAGAAATCATTTCGGCAGCTCTAACATTCAGATCAGCGTTAAACACAATGAAGAGGTCAGAAATAGGGAGTGGATATGCCACGCTGCTCTTCTACTCTTTTTCACTCTCTTTCTCTCTATCCCTCTCTCTCTCTTTTATCTCTCTCACTTGTTTCTTGGCAGCTATCCCAGGTGCCATCATCAGCATCTTTCTCTCTTTAACACACACACACACACATACACACACACACACGCAGAGACCGTGTGCTGTTCATTGATTTTCTCGTTTTTAGTGAGGTAATAACAGTTTGTTGATGGGACTCACTTTTCAACTGCAAGCTTCATTCATACTGCTTCTGACTTAGATACAGGAGGAGAGAGACGCCAACACACACACACACACACACACACTTTACACAAGAACATAGACCGGAATATGTACAGTGCATATTCAAAGTTGATTAAACTGGCCAGTAGGATGAAAATAATTTTAGTAACTGTGTGCCTATGGAAATAAATTATATTTGTTATGAATTTTCAGAATTTTCTTCTGACAAGCTATTGAGATGCTGATTTAATTACAATTCCACAATTCCCTAATTCTTATCATATTCTGCTCCTTCACACGTCTTACTTACAGTATTTCTAAGGAAATGCCACAAATGTCAGTGGATTTTTAAAATCATTATAAAAACACACCATCGCTAACTAATTACCAACACATGCATAACAGAGGCAATGTCACAAACAGAGTGACAGACAGTGAAGGACAGATGGTGTAGTGGCCCATGTAAGGGGATTAGAGGAGAGAGACAGAAGTCTGAATGGCTTATTGGGCATTCATACCACCACCGAAGGGAGCTAACACAAGCTGGGCAGTTTTAGAGCTTTTATTGGTCAGATTTGAGTGTGCGTGTGTGTGTGTGTGTGAAACAGATGAGTGAGTGAGCCCATGACCAGCACTTTTACAGCTATTATTGATCAAATTTGAGCCTGATGATGCAGTACTGGCATTAAAAAAATCATTAACATTCCTGATCTAACAGAATTCTGATATGTGGTAATGACTCAAAGGAAAGAAGGAATTCACTCGATGTGTCATTCCTGGTGGCGTCATCACTTTCACAGTCTCTTTCTCTTTTTAACAGGAAGTGTGTGTGATATCATGCTGTTTCTGCTAAAGTTAGTGTGATCAAACGGGGTGAAGCATTTTCTGTCATTAGTGATCCTGCATTACGCTTAATGACCTGCAAATTCATGCAGATAATCACACAGTGATGTCAGATACCATGTTTCTGATTATGTTAGAAATGGCATAGCTGTTCATCCGTTATTCATGGGTTTATTCTTTTAAAAGTGTCATTTCATTATAGTCTAAGATGGCAAGATTACCGTTTGTTAGGACCAACTCCACATCATGTACTATGAACTGGAAATTTCAAAGAAAGCTATTTCAAATAAAACGAGTTCATAAAATCCTAAATACATTAATGAAGCATTAGACAATGCTAAATTTGTTAATAAATAAGAGTAGAAAACCAAAACATATCACACTCCCCCTCTCTGATAAAGTGTTAATGCTAGCATCTGGACCAACCATATTTTCCTCTCCCTTTTATGTCTTCCTGCTATATTTGGTGTGTGTTACAGGCTGGCATTATTCAGAGAAAGTAAAATCGCTGGAAGTATAAAGCTATTTGTGACTTATTATGATTCAGCTGGTTTCTCTCTCCCTTGTTTTTAATGCAAATGTAGAAAGAGTGTACAAAAAGACTAAAAAGGAATTGCCAGAGAATTAGCTAAAATTGTCCTAAGGATTGTAAAATGGTTCATTAAAGGTCATTAAAAAGTGTTGATGCTCAGCTGCGGTGGGGAAAAATGATAAAAGAGGACTCCAGGGATGTTCCATTGAGATGAAATTCAGTAATCTATTGGGTCCTGTGTCAGTCTTATGGACTCTAAATGGAAAGAAAGTGCTGGGAATGTTCAGAGGATATCTTGAGGACGTCATTTAAATGATGATAAAGCAAGTCTGTGCTCGCGTCTCTTCATGTCTGCTTGTGCATAGCTGCCACAGTTTTGTTGCAAGCCCTTTAAAATATTTACCTAACAGTATATAATTCAAATTATTTACATTTCAGAAATTAATTTAACATTTGAAAAACACTTGAAAGAAAAGACCTATTGTCTACATACAGACAAATTCACTCTACATTGCTGGATTCTTTAATATTATGAAACTAAACTTGAAATCAAAAATGAAATAAATATATTTATTTATATATTTATATATTATAGTTATTAAATATATTTTTAAACCTTTTCCTTAAACACATGTAATGATTAGCATAGCCAGTGCAAGAATGAATAGAGCATCATCATACATACTCTCTCTACCCTCACTTCTTCTGATCTGACTGACACTTTAATTTACATGTTCTGGAGGTCCGCCTGGGTTACAGTAATCACCTCATACCTGAGCACTCCTCCCTCCTGTGCCGGCGGGTAACAACATGCCATGTTAGTAAGGAGAAGTTAACACAATGGTGGTAACTGAGTGAATTTAGCACCTTGGACAGCACACTAAAACAGCTTATTGCTTGCCTGACCTCCCTGTCTTGATCCTTGGTGGGTCTCTCTCTCTCTCTCTCTCTCTCTCTCTGTCTTTCTCTCTGTATGTGTGTGATCAGCTTAGGGCTGGCCGAGAAGCAATATGTTTTGATACAGCTCTCACAGTTCTCACAGTTCTTGTTTGTGAGAAGGTTATCACATTTTTGCTGTGGATCAAATCATGGCCTGCCACATTAACTCCTCACAGAAACCTCACAGAAGATACATGGACTGAGGGGAAAAAAACAATGAAAATTATTTTCACACACCAGAAAATAATGGTGGTAATAGAACAAGTGAACTCCATTGCATTCTGTTTCTAGAAAAAAATAGAAGAAGAAGAAATGTAGCTTTGATTTCTTTGCTTTGGTGATTAAAGGCTAAATTTGATCTACTCCTTTTTGACGTAAGGTTTTGTAATGTGTTACAGATTCAATCGATGCTCATGTCATACAGCAAACAGCATTAGCAAGAAATGCTGAAGACAACTAAAGGAGTCTCACTAATGCTGCAAAGACATTGCATTAGATCACATGATGATGCAGGGAATGCTGAAAACGCATTGGTTCAGTAATTGTTTCTCATGATTAGACACATAGCAATAGCACTGCTCTGATCCAGGCCGTTAGCCGTGTCCTGTTTTCCTTAAGTTATTGCTTTCAGTGCAGCTCTGAGGAACTGGCTGACCTTTTCTGCAGAACATAGATCTCATTGTCTCTGCTTCAATCCAAACCAGATGTTTTGTTGAAATACTGCACTTATTCATTTCAACAGACACCAAACAATTGAGCAAGCAGCAGCTCCGTGCTTTTCGCCTGTCCGTGGTGTTATTAAATGGGAATTTGACCCTTTTTTGCTCTTTGTGGAAGAACTTGTTGCTCAGTTGTGGTCAAAAGCTAGCTCTCCACTCGTGTTGGTGACATGCATTATACGATGAAAATGTATGAGGAATGAATTGAGGGGGAAGGAAAAGTGGTCAGTCTCTCTAGTTTTTCTTCTTTACTAAATTTTCTTTCTGTCTCTTTTTCTGTGGGTATAGGAAGTGATTTTGAAGAGAGCAGCAGATCTGGTGGAGGCGTTATATGGAATGCCTCATAACAATCAGGTACAGCATTTTAGAGTTCAGCTCTTATTAACAAGTCTATGAAGCTTTGTAGTCATCCAGGTCATTTTGAAACGTTTAGTAGTAGAACGTCAAAGTGACCAGGTGTGTCATCTTGAAAACATTTGAAAACAATCATTCCAGGGTGTGATCAGTTCATCAGATCAACTGCATGGTTACGAAAGTTTTGAGGGTGCTTCCCACCTATGATGTCAATAAACATTTGTCAAAGTCACACGAGACTTGTCTGGAGCAGTGGATTGGTGGGAGTAATTGTAAATAATAATAATGTCTAAACTCTACTAGATATTAGATAGTAGATATAATAAAATGTAATATGTAGGTATAGAAAATAGTTAGTAATGATTTTGTAACATACAGAAAAACACTTTATGAAGGGTCTTATTGATGAATTAAACCGTGTGTGTGTGTGTGTGTGTGTGTAGGAGATCATACTGAAGCGGGCTGCTGATATAGCCGAGGCACTCTACAATGTACCACGCAACCACAATCAACTAACAGGGCTCACCAACAGCTCTGTCCATGCCAGCATGATGGGGGTGAACTCCTTTACCGGACAAATCACTGTTAATGTGTCTGAATCCTCTCAAGGAGGCAATCAGGGTAAGACTCACACATACAAATATACACACACATACATATCAGATGAACTGACACTTCCCTCCCTTGTGCAAGCATTTGTCCAATGAGAAACAGGTGAATAGGGTACAGTTCATCTGAACTGCAATCTTCCAGTATTACTGGAAACTCAGGAACTCTGCTAAGCCTTGAAATGAGTCCAAGGGCTTATGAAATGTCCACCCCAGATAATGTCCAATTGTGCGGAGTGCTAGTTGTTTGATTTCTCAACTTTCTGCCACATTTCTGACGGAGCCTTGTCACAATTCATCAGAGTGGAGTGAAATCTGACTGGATGCTTAACAATTCTAATATCCCACCTACTCTTTAGCACTGCTGTATATTCAGCTCTAACTTATTGTGAAGCAATTTGTATTTACATTTATTTCACAAGTACTTTTATCCAAAAGACACTTTTATCTTCACTTATAAGTGAGGCAGAATCTAATCCAAGCATGGGACTGTTAACCCTCTAAATTAAAAGAAGTTACTTTCTCACTATCTACTCATCAACTACTGTACATACCTTTCCTATTAGTTTCACTGTAGGTAAAATGATTATAACTAATGATATATATAATATTATATTATATAATAAGTATTATAATTATAGAATTATTATAGTTACAGAAGGGCTATCACCAACCTCAGTACAGCAAAAGAAAACACACACACATAGACATACACTATATATCCAAATGCTTGTGGACACCTGACCATCACACCCATATGTGCTTGCTGAACATCCCATTCCCGATTTAGTTCCTCTTTGCTGTTATAATAACCTCAGCTCTTCTGGGAAGGCTTTCTACTAGATTTTGAAACATGGCTATGGGGGTTTTTGCTCATTCAGCCACAAGAGCGTTAGTGAGGTTGGGCACTGGTGTTGGGCGAGGAGGCCTGGAGTCAGCATTCCACTTCATCCCGAAGGTGTTCAGTGTGGTTGAAGACAGGCCACTCGAATTCTACTTCTCCAACCTTGGCAAATCATGTCTTTATGGACCTGACATTGTGCACAGGGGTATTGTCATGCTGGAATATTTTTGGGCCCCTTAGTTCCAGTGGAGGGAAATTGTAACGCTACAATAGTCAAACATATCCTATAAAATTGTGTGAATGCCAGGTGTGCACAAACATTTGGCCATATAGTGTAGACACAAACACACTATAAAATGGGTTCTACTTGTGCATGAACTCCTAATAATCCCAACAGTAGTGGTGCAATATTTGTAGCATTAAACTAGATCTTATAAATCCTGATGAATAGAAATGACTAAAAAAATATTCTGTGAATATTATCTAAGAATCTCTCTCATTCTCTTTCCCTCAGGCTTTAATCGAAACACAAGCAGTGTGTCTCCTCATAGTTATGTGCCGAGCTCCACACCGCAGCAGAGCAGCTACAGCACTGTGGCCACCAGCATGAACGGCTATGGCAGCACAGCCATGAGCAACCTGAGTGGCTCGCCTAGCTTCCTCAACGGCTCAGCTGCCAACTCTCCATATGCTAGTGAGTGTGCTATATATTCATCTTTATCAGGTTTGCTTCCAGTACCCACAGCATGATGTGTAGTTTTAAAATTACTTCAGTACTCCAGCCTGGTGTGTACCTTCAGAGTCAGTACTTCAAAGTCAGATCAAATTAAAATGCCAAAGAAATGTTCAAAAATGATGACTTATCAGAAGCTAATAATAGACTTCCTGACACTTGTCCAACAGGTAGTGAAGGATTGAGAGCTATTAAAGACACAAGAAAATGTTAGACTGTAATGCAATCCATAAAGTAAGACATTAACAAGTCTTCTGACTTTTACAAGCTGAACTGAAATTTCCAGCATTAAAACTCATGTATATGTCTCCACTTGTACTTCATAGATCCTAAATGGTTTTTAGATGATCTATGTTGAATTTAGCACTTACTAATTGATTTGCTCCCTGATCTACCTATACTTTACTCAGTGTGAAAGAGGTTGAACGTGTGCAAGTATCATTGGTTCGTGTTGGTAATGCTCAGGAAACTGCAGTTTGCTTTTTATATTTAACAAATAATGTGACATGAAGGTCACATGACTCCCTCTTGCTGACATTGCAGTTTGTGTTGCCATTCAGCCTGTTATTACTTAATGAAGCCTTTGAAATAGGAGGGAGCATTTCTGCCTTTTGCTGAGTTGTACAGTCATCGTGGTGTGTGTGAAAATATGGGCTTTCAGATCTTGCAAAATTCTCTGGCCTCACTGGCATCTTTTCAGCTCCAGAGTCTGTCATTAACAGCTCTTTTAAAAAATGGATGAAGAGAAACATGGCCATTGATTGTTTTTTTCCCTCTATGGTCACAGCTTTTCTTCCTCCAGTCCTTTCCCTCATGCCTTCTGTTATCTCTTTTGCAAAGACTTAATTGGTTCCCCTTTTTAATTAATTGCACAGAAATGAAGAAGGGAGGGGAACAAGTGAAGGAGAAAGCATGAGAGTGAGAGAGTTGGTGTAACACCCACATGTTTGTTTGACTCAGTTACGACTAGGCGAGTGTGGGGTGTGTGAGGTTGGGGAGAAAATCTGGCTCACAGTCTGTCAAAACACCCCTCCCACTATCATAGGCACAATTTATACTTCACACCAAGGCGAGGCCTGTTGCAACATAGCAGAGCTCTGACATACAAAAGAAAATGAAATCATGCAGGAATTCTGCATCTTTATCACTCTCTTTTTTTTCCCCTGTAAACTCCTAACACTAAGCTGAAATCTGCTGCTCTAAAGGTTTAAATTGCTGTTGCTATGCTTAACTATATCTATCAAGGTGATACTTTATTCTCCAAATTAAATGACAGTTAATTAAATCAATAAACTAATTAGAGGGGCAACAATTCAATTCCACCACTTTGGTCCTGTCATGTTAACATCTATTTTAAAAGCTTTACTGATCCCCTTAGATGCTCTGAAGCATTTATTAGTGCTGGTGTTCCAATTTTCAGTAATTGATTAGTTCGGTCTTGATAAATAGATTGTGTTTTTGCTGCAGGGTTGCACACGTGCAGCATGAAAAACTATTAAAATGTAGTTAGAGCAAGAGGAACATCTAAACAAATGGTTAGAGAGAAAAATTCAGTATGTGTTACATCTGTTGTAAATGTGCCTACAGCCTCTGAGATTGGTCAAGAAGTAGCTGTTTGTGAATTGTCTGTTTAATGGGTTTTTTCCCTAGTTGCCTAATTAACTAATGTGAAAGGATAAGATTAATGATATAGAAAGCTAATACTGGGAATATTAATATCCAATTTAAATCTTAGGTTGTAATCTTGCAATATAAATGAAATATCAAGTAAGTTTTTACTTTAATGGTACAGAGCCATTGTACAATTGTATACAATTGTAAATGTTCAAGGCAGAGGAATGACATAGAGGGAAAGAAAATTATTTCTGGTGTATTTTCTTTTTAGGACAGATCAAACTGCAGTTTTCTTTAGAATCTTTAGTATTGTCTTACCAGTTGCATATGTAACTGTGATTCTATGAACATCAGATAACCACCAACCTTCTTATGTGTGTTCACACACATGCCAAGACCTTTTCAAGAACAAGTACCCACTGGATCAGCGCTAGAGTGGTGAAAATCACCACAACAGCCTATGCCGCTATGTCAAGACCAACTGTGAGGGTGTTTGGAGATGACTGCTGAATTCATACCACTGGGAGGGGCGATGTTACCCTTTCAGAACCTGCAGAAGGTGCACGGTGACACCAGCAGTACAGACTTTGTTGAGTTGCATGCCTTTAAGTAATGCCCGTGAGGAGGAGATGCTTATCGCTGTCAAGGTAGGGGCCAGGCACCCAGATTGCCTCTAGGCCTGTGTAATGACGTCCACCATCAAGTGGGCCAGTTTCTGTCTAGACAGGGGAGCTCATTGTGTTTTCCCTCCATGGCAGATCATTCAATCTCCTCAGTCTGTTCTAAATAGTACTGTAGGGAGAGTAGGGAGTATAACAAGGAAAGCTCAACAGGTTCCCTTTCATGGAATGCTGCAAAATCAGTCAGCTGGTTAAAAAAAGTAGGTTATATGTTAAACAGAAACCCTAGGTTCAACTACAAGGTCATTCCAGAGTCAACCAGCCATCCATTTATTCAAGGCGACTTTATAGCAAAGGCATATGGTTTTCTTACTCTTTTTTGCTGAAGCGATCATTAGGAAAAAGGCAGTCTATAGAGAGACCCATTTCAGTTTAGCATCCTACAAGGGATCATAAGGACTCCAGTGCAAGCGTGAGTTGCTATGCTGGGATCTTGGAGGAGTGTGGCAGACAAAGATGCCTGGCTCCCTAGAGGCCTTGCTCCCTATACCTTGCCAGAACAACTTCAATCTAGACTTTCTGCAGTCTAGAAGTCCCTATAGAATCCAGATGATGGAGTGCACGCCATTCATGGAACTTTCTACCTGGGAGCATACAAGGCCCATGTACTAGAGGCTCTTGTGTTCCAGAGTGTTGGACTACTCGTTGGCAGTACTCAACTTACTCCAAGGGGCCAAACCTACAGTCGCAGCTAATCTGGCTGAGGGTGCCAAATCTTTCCATCTATTTTGGACAATAGATCTAATTGGGAAGGGAACTGCCAAGGTGTTCCATGCACTATTGAGAGCAGCTGTGTAAACCAACGTCTGCTAGCAGTGGCCACAAGGAGGACTATGTTGTCTGTTCATGGAATTCTGTAAAAGAGTAAGTGGCAGAGGTGGAAATGCATACATAGACAGTGAGACGAGTAATGGACAAGTGTGTCCTGACCTATTAGACTGTCCGGCTCTGCAACAGTGGCTAGCATTGTCAATTAATCTAGCTTCTTACTGTTGAATTGTGTCGCCTGCCTCAGGACTAGAGATCTTTTTTTCTGAGTGTGACCATGAGACTGAGCACCACAATGTGTGCGAGGAGGGTGGACTGTTCCTTGTTAGGGGCACAAAAAAGTCAGTCATTCAAATATGCCTGTATCAGAGGTGACAGGGCTTCTTCTCAAGTATAACCATAGTGCTAGAGAGAAGCTGAAATGTAGGACTTTAAATTGGAATGACTTTTGAAGGCAAACCTCAAAAAGAATCTGTGCTCCAGAGAAAAGGGAACATAAAAATATTCATCGTGCAGATTCAGCAATGTGAATCAGTCTTGTAGCCACACGGTATGAATAACATTTGAGAGACTTAGCATGCAAAAAGGAAGGGCTTTAAGAACCAGTTCAGCAATCTAAAATCTAGAATCAGATGGAAACCCCTGTCCTTCATCTGAAGTAGGAAGTACACTGAGTAGAACCTCTTGTTCTGACCTATGGGGTCTACTCTGTCCAGTAAGGAATGAATGTCTTGGAACAGAATGTGGTGGTCTTTGAAATTGATGAGACCATGAGCTCCTGGTCCAAAACCTCCTTTAATGCTCTTAAAATTCTTTGCACTGTGGTACAGTGAAAACTTTTGCTGCCCTTTAGAAATATTACCAAAGAATGCTAACTTTTTATTCATTCTTCTTTTCAACTTTTCATAGCAACTTTATCCTGGTTAGGGTCACAGTGGATCAGGAGCCTTGGATAATCGGATGGGATGCCGAACCATCACAGGATGGTCTCAATGCAGCTTCTTTTTTAAGACATTAATCTGAATATTAGTATAGAAAGTATAATTATTAGCATAAATATTTCCTTGCAGATGTAATGCAAATGTGAATTTATTTTGATAGTTTTTGTGAGCTGGCAGAGGACTTCACGCAAATATTTTCTATGCATTCTCCTTTCCCTGCCATGAACATTCTTGTTTGTTATTACTCCCACAGTTGTTCCTTCCAGTCCCACCATGGCCTCATCCACCAGTTTGCCATCCAACTGCAGCAGCTCCTCTGGAATTTTCTCCTTCTCTCCAGCGAACATGGTGTCAGCAGTGAAGCAGAAGAGCGCGTTTGCTCCTGTGGTGCGGCCACAGAGCTCTCCTCCACCCACATGCACCAGCACCAATGCCAATGGCCTCCAAGGTACAGCTGATCTTTTTTCTACATTATACATATTTTGATTTAACTTTTCAGGGTGGCATAATATTAAATGATAATATAAATATACAAGACCATTAGGAATAATAACCTTAATGTGTAACATCAAATTGGGAAAAAATAAGTCTCATTTAAGAGTTTCAGAATATCTAAGGTTGTTGAATGTATTATTCTCAGCAACCAAACCAAAAATGTCAAATTGCGTCTTGCTCTAACCCCTGCATTGTGTTCCACGGTTTCATACTCAGCATCTATATCAGGGCTTGTATTCATCCAGCCTCTCAGAATTACACCTAGGTATCATGTTAAAGGGTCTATGACTCCAAATACCAGAATATCCTCTGCCTGTTTGTTTATTATTTCCTGATGAGCAGTAGAAAAAATGAATAAATCTTTAGATGACATACGATGCTATACATGCTAACAGTTTTTTAATGATCAGTATGATGACCGTTGCCTGGGATGGCATCCAGCCCAGTTCTCCGAAATATTTGGGTTTTCAGTACTCTTATGTGTTAGAAGTCATGAATTGCTTTTAATTGTACTTATTTGACCAACATTGTGTCACTTTCAGAATTTTAGAGAATTTTGATGAATACAGGCCCAGGTCTGAATTTGATTCTCTGGTTCTCTTTCCACCTTTTGTATCCCTGTTTAATACCTCTTTTTCTTCTTTTACATTTTCTTCTACTCTCCACTCCTCCCTTCAGATCAGTCTTTTGTGGACTCTAACAAGTACTCCACTGCCAGTGCACTCCAGGGCTTGGCGTTCTCCTGAAGTATGTTCCTCACTTCTCTCTCATAGGCTTGAAGCTTTAAATATCCTGTTACCAATCCATCCTTTTTTCCATCTATCCATCCATCCATCCATACATCCATCTATTCATCCACCCACTCACCCAATAAACTTAAACACAAGAACTGTATAAACTTTAAGAGCCAAAATATTTCACTGACATTAAGGTTATGGTTAGTTTTAGGTGTAGGCAGAACATTAATTATCTGCATTAATCAGTGGAAGGTCCTTACAAGAATAATAAGACGAATGTGTGTGTTTGTATGTGTGTGTTTGGTAGTTAGTTAGAGAGTTAGTCAGATATTTCACTGCACCTTTTTGTGTTCCTCACATGTTGCTGATCATCCTGATGTCAGGATGATGCATCACAGCATCTGCACAAGACAGAACAATGGAACAACTGGTGTGCAAACAATTAGAGGAGAATCAGTGTAGCTGTAATCAAGCACTGCAAATACACACTTTCAGCCAATTCACCATCACAGATAAAAACAGATTTGTAATTTTCCTCTCATTTGAAACTGCAACAGAAACTCAAAGTCACTGGGTTGTACAGTTCAGAGACCATACTGGAATGATGAGAGACTTATTATAAAGAAAACATATAGCAAAGTTTGATCAGTGTAGCAAACACAAGTTATGCTATTTTTTCATATCTCTCCACTTTCCTTGTCTTTCACACACATGGCCTGTTTGTGGTATGTTTCACACACTGCTGTCTCATCCTGAGATATAAGATTTATTACCAGTAATGGAATGGTTAATGAATTAAACTGAATTAACTCTCTTTCTTTTACTCTTTTTTTTCTTGCAGCAACAGCAGCAGCAATCCCTGGAATGATTGTTCCTCCTATGTAGTGTGTGTGTGTGTGTGTGTGAGAGAGAGAGAGAGAGATGGGGAAAGCCCAGGACACACTCTTTCCTGGCACTGGTCTCCCTGTGTGTGTACAGAAGACTCCGGTTGTTGACTGACCCAGCAGTCGCTCTCTGAAGGATCACTTTAAACTCAGGCCCTTTTTTAATATAGAATCACCTTTGAAATGATAGCAGAAAAAAACACAACCTGGACTATTGTATGAAGTTTTGATGTTGAAGTTTGTACGGAACTGGTAGACAATTTTTAATATAAGGGGTACACACAACTCTTATTAGCCCAAACCCCACAAATAGAACAGTTCTATTTATTTGAAATGATGGATTTTGGTTTGACATCTGATTTCTGTGTTTTTGTGGAAGGGAAATGAAATGTGAGACACAAAGGACTTGAGCTACAATGTTTTCTATGTATGATTTTGTATGGTAAATGAAGGATTATTGAGTATAGGCTATATGAAATAATCACACCGAACATGGAACTTTATTTAAAGTCATCATCACCTGGAGCCAAATTAATCAGAAAATAGAATTTACAAAAAAAGAGCAAAACAAAGGTGAATTGCACTGATTTTTCAAAACTTTAGCATAATTCGCTAGTTAAAAACTTTACCAATTCAGATTGGTTTACAATGTTTTTCATGGGAATCAGGGTCACACAATGCAAAAAATTTTTTATTGTTATCCCCAGCTAGATTAAATGGGGTTTCCTTGCATCATATCAACAAATTAGCATGTGAAAATTGCGGCTACGACTATTCATCAGAGAAACTGAATAAAAACCAGACTAGTTTATTCAAAACTGTGAATTGTGTTATAGCTTATTGCAAACACGAATGAAGAAAGTACAACCCTTTTTCATCTACCATTATAAGACTCTGAATTTCAACACGTTCAGTTAAGATGACTTCTCAAGACATATAGAGAAGTTTTTCGGCCAGAGCAACAAATAATCACACCGGTGAAGTAATAAGAAATGCAATATACAAACAACTGCTTTTTATTTGTGACCATGCAGGCTGAGAAGTGAAAACTTACCTGCATTGCTGTTACACCTTTTTTAATGAAAAACAATCAACAGGGGACTGCTTTTAAAGAATTAAATGCTGAATTTGTGTCAGAAGTAAATGTAATTCCCCTTTGTGTTAAATTTTACTCACACACACTGTCCAATCACAGCATCATGCCCTTATTGTTGTGCTGATGATCTGCAGCTGGTTTGTCTTTCCAAGTATACCAATATAGGTGCATTATTTTTATGTTGTGCATGTAACATATGCGTGTGTATATCCTGCCACAGTGTATATTTGCAGCTGATGGCTTTACATTCAATCATTCAGCTTCAATAAGCACTTTATCCTGGGCAGGGTCACTGTTTTGCTTTTCATTAGTGACATGTGGACAATGTACAACAGTCAATTACAGCATTGATCAATTTCACTGATAAATATGATCCTACTCCTTGCTTACTTTGAAATTATGTCAAATAAAATACTCATAATACGCCTCTGAGCTGTGAGTATATTTAATCATAACTCTTATCATGTTTCAGAAGCAATTTTGAAAATCTTGATGCAATACAGGTACAACAGGTAGTTAGCTAATAAGAAACTCTAAAGGGCGTTCCTTTATATGGATGGTAACGCCTCCTGGAAAGTAAAGCTCAAACTCCAAGACACAGTCTGGACCTTCTCACAACTACACCTCAGCTTAAGGCTGTGATTGGATACTGATTGCTTTTCAGTGTGGCACAGATCCTACATACTGATGAAAGTACAATACAGTGCACTGACTTCACAACTTCAGCGTTTCATTCTTGAAAAAGATTTTCCCTGCTGATTGTTTTTCATTAAAGAGATCAAGGTTTTGCTTTTCAATGTTTTCAAAACCATTTATGTGTACTGCTTATATGTCACTTTTTTTCACTGTTGTGATTGCTTTTCGATCTGGCATGGAGTCTTCTCCACAGTTCTCCAAAGTTCTCTAAAATAGTGTGCTTTTTTTAATCAAAGCTATCACAAGCTCATTTGTAAATGTAAAAAAAATGTGAACTTTCCATTTAAAGCTTTAAATTCCTCAGAAATCTCAAATCAACATCAAACATCAAATGGCAAAAACTGACTATGCA
This sequence comes from Pangasianodon hypophthalmus, assembly GCF_027358585.1. Taxonomy (NCBI): domain Eukaryota; kingdom Metazoa; phylum Chordata; class Actinopteri; order Siluriformes; family Pangasiidae; genus Pangasianodon; species Pangasianodon hypophthalmus. Next base: position 13,597,061 of record NC_069724.1, on the reverse strand, counting down.
TCAATGATCAAACCCAAAATGCAATATTGCTACTGTCAAAAAACAGCAGTTGCCAAGCTAGAACCTCCACTCTGCTTTGCACACCATCTTTATTTTAACTGCCATTAGCTCTTTCTTTAATACACAACCATACCAGAAAAATATGATATCAAGGGGAAAAAAACATGATTGCTAACTGCACAAAATCTAATTTTACAGTATACAAAAAAAACATCAATAAAACAGTTTATAATACCCAAAGCCAATATACACAGCCCAGAGGGATACATACCCTCAAAATGTTTGAATTGTTTGTTTGTTGCCACCATTTTCAAAATGTTTATGAAGGAATGTGCTTTTGTGGTTTTGCCATTTCAGATTAAAAGATTGTTTGAATTTTCCTCAGATTTTTTTGTGAAGAAACTGTGATCATATTTGGGTTTTTCATTTATAGAGTCCATTATACCCTGAGTATAGAAATGAAGATTTGAATGTGAGAATGTGAAGAGAAATGTTAGCGTTAGTGTTAGCTGATTTAATGGGTTAATGTTGGACCTACGCTGTTTCTAATTAACACAGGTGTTTACCTGATTGGCCTAATAATCATCAGAGGGGAGGGCTGAATTATCGGGAATTAAGATAAGAGCAGCTTGAGCACTGTGAAAGTTACAGGCCCCTCTTACTAATCATAGGATATCACAATTAATTATTGCTATATTTTTGCTGTATGCAAATTTGTTTTTGATTTTCTCTTTTACTTTGCCAAAGTTATTGTTTGAAATATATTTATACATCAGAAAAAAGGCAGCTTTATACAACTACTTTCACTTATACATCTGATCTCATGGAACATCAAGATTTTATCAAAATGGATTATGTAAAATACCCATCTAGCATAATGTATGTATCACGTAGATTTTATACATTGCTTTTATTCATTGATCTTTATTCATGTTTGTTATGCTATGATGTGCAATTTTTTTTTTTTTTTTTAAACAGTTGTCCACATTTTTGTCAATGCATTGTGATTTTGTGTCCTACATCAGTTTCATGTTTAGGATAATACTCATATGGTTAATCCCATCCACAAGAGGCCAAGGGTTTATTTTTCTACCATTTGTAAGTTAATGAAATTTTGTTTTACCTTTTATCTTAGATTTTTGTATCATGTGGCAAATTTGTGAAATATTAGATTCTTGGACCTTACTCACTAAGTGTATCACCTGAATATAAATATATATGTATACTTTATTTTGCTTTGCTTCACATTTCTGAGATGTTGTTTTATGCACGTGGTGCACAATATCTTTTTCTTTTTAATTATTCATGTCTATGTTCGACGTTTCTCACGTCCACCAGCGGTTAAAAGGCCTTAACAATGCAGAGGCTCACCTCCAGTGCGTTGCTGTTGATTTTGCTGGGTAGGTTGTCAAAAAGTGGAAAAGTGACTTGCCAAGGGTTTGATTGTAAGGGTGTTCAAAAACAGCACAAAATCCCATAGAAATCTGATGTATTACTGATGTATTTGTAAAATTCCTGAACTGCCATTTTTTCACATATAACACTCTCAGAATCATGTGATCTTCTGAACCGGTTTCTTTCCAGTAAACTCACCACAGATTTTTCTATTTATTTATTTATTTTATTAAACATTTTCCAAGGCATAGCATTCATGATTCATCACGGAGGAAGATACCTTATCAATTGACACAGAAACCCAATTTCAAATTATTTGACTCTTTTGTTCCCACAACTTGTTATAAACTGGACACTACGTGTGTGTGGTTATATATTGCTGGGGAGGGAAATGATATAAAATTAAAGCTACTGTAAAAATGATCATTTTCTAATTAACTTTGAACTGTAAGATAACTTTTCAACTTTCACAATATTTAATTAAAGTTCCTTCTTGTCTGTGGCCATTTGTTCTGTGTTTTCTTTGCATGAATTTAAATCACTTTATTCGGAGACCAGTACAGTACATGCTATATGCTACATGAAGGTCGGACGCTAACAAGATGCTCATAAATCTTTCATTAGAATCAGTATGGCACATTGCTAAGCTCTGCTAATAGCAGAGTGACAGCATACCACCATGATTATGCTAAGAGTGTTATACCATGAATGTTTTGATTACATTACCATGAATGATTGTAATTACATCAAAAAGTATGTATATATTTCTAGGCATAACACAGCAGTGCAAATAGGCTACATGGTATTTTAAATAAGAACCCTTAAAACCTTAAAATCAAAGAAAATTATATTCCTACATTGTTTTGATAAATTCTATTAAAGGTGTGTCTTAAAAGTCTGGTTATATCTACGTGAATTTCTCATACTCTTCCTAATAAAAGCCATTTGATTAATTAAATGCTTAATAGCTCACATAATTTTAGATGATGTAAATGCAAATGTGAGCACTACATTATACTGTCAGTTGCATCTCAGTATACGAACCTCATCATCAATATTTTTCTAACAGTAATATATCACAATTACCCTCAATTACATGTATGCAATTAGTGATAAGTAATGCTGGATATTGTATTATTACATTAATTCCTCAATAGCTAGAAGTCATTTCACATTTACATCAGTAATTAACTGCCACTCCAGCCCTATAATATTGCCCCATTTTAATATTTCTAATTCATTAATGTATTACAACCTAATGACAATGAAAATATGCTCACTGTGTTTCTATAGCATATTAATAATGGCTCAGGAGTTATGAATTGCTATGCACTTGCAGCATAATTGATTCACCATTTGCATTTATGATCATAAGAGGAAAGATCCTCTCATTCTTTGTGCACATTTCATTTTAGGCACTCTGATCTAATTAGACTATAAAACCTGCTTTCTGCTGACCTCAGAGTGTTTCCAGCTGTGCAAAGCATTGTGGGAGAGTGAAAAATAAGTCTTAAATCGTAAAATATACACTATGGTCATATGCATATATTATTAGATTTCAAGCTAAATGCATCTTACATCATGCATCTTCATCTTAAGAGGCTTGAATGAAAATGGATTCTTGTGCAGATTTTTCAGAACCCTAAAAATAACCGTTTATTTTACATAAGTGAAATATTCCTTCGAGATGATAACTTCAATTTTTTTGTCCAGGTTTGTATGTATTTATTGATTTAAATTTTTATGCATTTATATTTATAAAAGATTTTTAAAAATATGTAAAAGCATATATTAAATTTATTTCTTTATTTTTAAAAACTGTGTTTACACTGTATGTCAGGAATACACACTAAATAGCTCATAATATTAAAGAGTGGGATAAATCGATAAATACAGCAATAATATTAAATTATAATAAATACAATACATTTTTTACAAATAAAAAAACAGTATTCTCCCCAGTTGCTGTGAAACTCCTAAATTTGACCTAGTGTAACCAGTTGCCATCGGAAGTCACATAATTAGTTGAATGAGGTCTACCTGTGTGGAATTAAAGTGTCACAAGATCTCAAAATAACTTAACTTGTTCCTAGAAGAGTTTGTTAGAGAATCTACATATACAAACAGCATCACGGAAAACCAGAGCTATCAAAACAGGTCTGGGACAAAGTTCAGGGTTTGGTTATAAAAAAAAATATCCCAAACATTGAACAGCATGTGGCACAGCATTTAATCCATCAATAAAAAAGGAAGGAAAAAAGCACAACTGTGACTGCCTACAGGAGGCTGTCCAACAAAAGTCAGTGACTGGGTAAGGAGGTAGTCTGGGTAGTCAGAAAAGCAACCAAGAGGCCAAGGGTAATTCCCAAGGAGCTGGAGAGATCCACAAGTCAGATGGGAGAAGCTATTCATAGGACAACCATAGCACAGACAATCCACAAAGCTGGGCTATATGGAGGAGTGGCGAGAAGAAAACCATTATTGAAAAAAGTCATAGAATAACCCATTTGGAGTTTTCCAAAACGCACACTGGAGACTGCAAACATGGCAAAAAAAAAAAAAAAAAAAAAAGTTCTTTGGCCTGACAAGACTAAAATGGAACTTTTTAGTACTACATTTGGTGGAAACCCAACACTGCTCACTGAAAAGCCATCCCCACAGTGAAGCATGGTGGTGGTACCATCATGTTGCTTTATCCTTGGCCTCTTTCCTGTGTCTCTGACTAATCCATTCATTACCTGGTCAATGATGATTGGTGGACGGCCTTCTCAAGGGAAAGTCATGGTTATGCCATATGTTCACAGGATGTTTATACAGTCCTCCAGTCAGTAAGTTTGGGATTTTATATGTATGTGTATATATATATATATATATATATATATATATATATATATATATATATATATATATATATATATATATATATGTATGTATATTTGTTTTGATCACTCATTGGTTTTTGTGGAAGCCTAACAACCCTCTATTCCCGTCCCCAAACAAAACAAAAACGCCCCATCCCCACCCCCCAACCAAAACACACACACAAGATCATGCACCTTTATTCCAACTGTGATGACTTGGATGGATATTTTGCAGTGAGAGTAACACATGTAATTAAGTGATAGTGCTTAAGGTATCCATTAGCTAATGGATCCGTGCAACTGAGTGTGTGTCGATTTCACCCCCTTGTACTTAACCCTTGTGAGTGTGTATACCCCCCTCGCCACCACCAACACCCTTCACTGTGCCTCTCATACTCCTACTATTCTCTCTATCATCCTTCTAAGGCAGACAGAAATGAATAGATATAAAAAGTGAAAATAAAATAGGAAATAATAAGGCAGGGCAATGTTTTTATGAACGGACACATGCTGATACTATCACACATGGTGAAGGACCTAAGAGCTACTCTTTAGCAGCAGTAGGTTTTGGTATAGCTCTGTAAGCTCTTTAAGTGTTTGGTAACTTGGAACTAGAAATGTGTGTCTTAAAAATCGATATATTTAGTGGTTTTCTAGGTTTTTTAATTATTATTTTTGCACTCTTGACACACATGAGCTTGAAATAGAGACCAATCAAAGATGCGGTTTATAAACGTACCTGTAACAAGGAGCCACTCATCTTCTTTCTTCGTAACTCCCACCTCTAAATGTAACTGTGCTGAAGTGGACTTCACACTGCTAGTAACTTTCAGGGAATCTGTGCAAACTAATTGTACATGTAATTTCATTTTTCTATTGTGATAGTGCAACTTAGTTATAAAAAGTAGTAAGCAGGAGGCATAAAAGAACCACAATTCATGCACATATAATATATTGCAAACTGTGCATAGGTAAAAAAAAAACAGGAAGGAGGAACAAGCATAGGCCACTTGTACATATGATAACTGGCAATAGGAATGAAAGATCAGGAGAGTAAAGACAAAGAAAAGAAGGGACAACAAAAAGGAGTGGCAGGTGGGGAAAGACTGTCAGCACACATTCAATTCTCCACAGTCTCACACTCATGCGCACACACACACACACACACATGCACACACACACACACACACACACACACACACACACATGCACACACACACACACACACACACAAACAGCAACAGGTGCATGACATCATCATACTGCAGCCTGGCCGGAAAGCTTTTGCAGCAGGAAATATAAGCTAACCAGTGTTGTGGGCCTCCAACAATGACATCAACAGCAATTAAAGGCATATGCTAACTATTGATCCATTCTTGTCAGGGTTTTCCAATCCATCTAAATTAAATTGCATTTTCCCAAAGATTTTTCACTTCAGTTGCTGCAAATAACCAGTCCTGTAATGCTAGATATGCTTATCTAATGCAACATCACCGGAGGTTTAAATGGAATACTTTGAATATTGAATATATACATGAATATTTGAATATATACTTGAATACTCCCTGAGATATTTTTAAGGTCATAAGAATGGTAATTCATTTCAGCACTGTGTCCGATATTCTGCAGAAGGGATATCAAAATGTAGGTAAATTGGCAAATTATTAAACTAATGTTAAAAATCTGATAGTCATAGTTATGGTCCCAAGTGGTAAAAAAAAATGCATTTTTAATGGTTTAATTGGTTGAAATAATTTGCAATTGTTAATTTACAGTATTTTAATGTGTAATTAAATCATCATTAATAAAATGTTAAGAAACTGATGATGATTTTGGTACCGGAGTATGTGGTTTTCATCTGCTAAAATCTGCCTTTATGAAATTCATATTCCCCTGATTTTTCATATTCACATCTTGCTAGGGAATAGTCAGATGTATAAATTTGTTCCACAGAGCAAAGATCATGACATTGCTCTTAAAAAATATTTTTAAAAAAACAGTAAATGTTAATGGTAAACTCTAATTACTGAAATTTGAATTTATCTTGTTAGATAATATGTATTGGGACATTTCGATCTCAGCATTTTCTTTCCTATCCTATAACCACAATGATGATGTCATGAGAGTCAGTGGCCCCAACACACTAAATAATGGAGATAATTACAATACCATGATGTCACCTTGAACCTCTTAAATATTTGATGAGCCACTTCCTGTGGGTCACACAGACTTAGTGTGGACTTTAAAGCCATTGTAAAACTTGCATTAATGGTCTGGAGACCCCTATAGCACAGGGCAATAAATATACTGTCTCTCTTTTTTCCTTGATACTCTCTCAAGTGTGTCTTGCTATAGTGGGTAGATGCTCCCTTTCTCTGTATTTCTTTATTCTTCTTATGTGTTTGTCTGTCTGTTTGTCTGTCTGTGTTACCAGTGCAGCTGTAAATAATGGAAAATAAGGCCTTGAGGTGTACATCTTATTTTTTTGTGACTATATTCATCTAACATACTCTTGGTGAGGATAATTTTTTTAAAATGTAGAATAACTTTGAACATTTAATATAAGAATTCAGTAATACATTACAATATAGTTCGCTAACGTATAAGTACTATTAACTTTAATTACCTTTCAATCTGTACAAACAAAGTAGTTATATGCCAATCTGCTGTGTAAAGAAGCTAAAACAAAAGATTTATAAATCTTAAAAGTTTGCCTCCTCCTCACAATTGCAGATCTGCTTCATATGCTACATATGACTATGATTCTAAATATAACTGTTCTACTCTCATGAATCTGAATTTATTCCTTACCTCTCTTATGCACTCAAGTAGGTCTTGCCCAATATTTACCCCCTGTCAGTACTGCATTGGCAGCACACCTCTCTTTTTTGGGCATGCACCACATTTGCACAATACCACATTCATTCCTGATCAGCACATGCTTGATGTGTGCAAGCCAAAGGCAATAGAGCTAGACTTCACCTTTAAAATCTGTTATGAATGTTGAGTAAATCGGCGGTTGTGCAAGTTTTATTTTTGACAGTTTTGAAAGGAGAGTGTCAGAATTTTAAGTCATAGAAATTCCTTAATTGTGAAATTTGTTGTTTGTTAGTTAAAATAAAATGCTGTGTGGCTCTATCATGAACTCTTAATCATGAAAGATGCAACAATGTTTCCCCCATTTCTGTTAGATCCATGACAGCTCTTCCGTTCCTGATGGCCAGTACTTCCACATTACCTCCTGTACCTTTTACTTATGTTTGAACACAAGGAGCTACTCATATTCCCTATATGGCCAAAAGTTTGTGGACACCGGACCATCACATCCATATGTACTTTTTGAACTTCCCATTCCAGATTTAGTATCCCTTTCCAGTTATAATAACCTCTACCCTTTTGGGAAGGTTTTCCACTAGTTTTTGCTCATTCAGCCACAATAGCATTAGTGAGGTCAGGCACTGATGTCGAGCGAGAAGACTTGGTGTGCAGACTGCATTACAGATTCCTGCCAAAGGTGTTCAGTGGGGTTGAGTTTCCCCAGTTTGGGGAAGGCCCACACATGGGTTAATAGTCAGGTGTCCACAAACATTTGGCTGTATAGTTATGTTACAAGCATAGGTGAGCTTTATTCTAGGTCTTATTTCCTCCTAGTCCCTTATTACTGTGTTCACTATTATGATTTTATCCCCTTTGTTCTCCCACATATTCTGCCAGTTCAGACAAATATTCAGCAGAACCCTTAAAAATCTTCAGCACTTGCATCCTGCTGCTTATGCCTCTCAATTACTACATCCCGATATTGACTAATACCGCTTTACTGTGAAACATTGCTATTGTTGGCTCATGGTTATTGTGTTGCATCAGGGAAGAGGGTTTGTTTGTAGTCCAGCACTTCTTGTAATAGTACTTGTAATGTGTTGAACTATTTCAAAAAACAGGCAGAGGTTATGAAGTGAAGGTCTAAAGCTCTGTTATCATCTTTGGAACCTGAGTGGTGCTTTGTTTAGCCCTATATCTTTTAAATTCCTAATACTGGAAACTATATTGCAAAAAAGAAAAACATAAGCAAAAAAAAAACCATATAAAAAATAAATTCTTTTCCTACATTTCCTCTATATTACTAAATATGGGCAAACTGAAAGAATTGTAATTGCATGGCAACAGAAATTTATATATAGCATGTTTTTGACCATCTGTTTGTTTCTTTTTGTTCTCTTTAAACTAAAGCTTTCAGCCTTATCTGAATGCTTATCCAAGTCTTAACTGCATTTGGGTGCATCTGTATGATTAATATGATCACCAACACAATTTGCTAAAAAAAAAATTTATGGTAAAAAATTTCTGCTGGCCAGGGAGAGACAGAGAGAGTCAAAAACATTTCAAGTCTCTCTCTCTACTCCTTTGGAACTGGTAGAATTGAGTAACAAAGTCATCACCTTGTGCCTATGACCATGACTCCAATTGGGAAGCTTATGAAAGTTTTCCACTACATCACACTCATTCTTTGAGTGACCCAGGTGGCCATGGCAGTCCTCCAGTCAGGGCGGATTCCTTTGAAACTCGTGGAGGCCTTTTATCAAAGGCATCATGAGGGTTCGTAACATGTCATGATAGTGCACCCCACCAGACAATAACAAACAGCACTCAGTGCAATTACCATACTGGGAGACTAGGAATCCCTCAAAGTGTTAATATCCCTTCCTACTGAGGATGACAATCACTCAAGATGCTGATATTGTACCATTTTGAAGATAAGACTCTCACTTAAGAGTCTTAATACTGTCTTCAAGTGACAGTGAGGATCACTCAAACTCACCAAAGCTCACACAGGTTGTGACAAAGCCACTTTCAGTCTGTAAAATCTGGCAAAGGCTTCACAAACATCTGCAACTTGCACAATGCTTGCACAATCAGTTCATTTACCCAATGAGCTAACCTGTCATTAGAGAGCAGAGTCCCTTTATAATGCACCCAAGAGCACAGAAAACACCTGGCAGAGACTTCCAGGTGGACATTCTCGTCTGCAAGAGCAGATAAGTTTTTCTTTTTCTTTTTCTTTTTTTTTTTTTTTGCTATACAGTAAAGACATTTGGATTTGAGATCAAAAGATGAATGTGAGATGATAGATCAGAATTTCACCTTTTTTTAGCTGACCAAAAGTATAGGAAGAGGTAGTCATAAAGTAAATTGTAGTAAATAACACTTAATATTTAGTTGCATATCCCTTGCTTGCAATAACTGCATCAAGCCAGTGACCCACTGGCATCAACAAACTGTTCTTCTTTTGTGATGCTTTTCCAGTCTTGTACCACAGCTTCTTTCAGTTGTTTTTTGTTTTGGGGGTTTTTCCCTTCAGTCTCCTCTTCAGGAAGTGAAATGCATGCTCAGTTGGGTTAAGGTCTGCTGATTGACTTGGCCAGTCTATAACCTTCCAGTTTTATCCCTGGATGAAGTCCTTTGCTGTGTTGGCAGTGTGTTTTGGGTCATTGTCTTGCTGCATGATGAAGTTCCTCCCAGTTAGATTGGATGCATTTCTCTGTAAATCTGAATTTATTCTGCTGCTAACATCATGAGTTACATCATCAATAAAGATTAGTGAATCCATTCCAGAAGCAGCCATGCAAGCCCAAGCCATGACACTTCCTCCACCATGCTTGACCCATGTGCTTATGCATGTTCAATCATAAGCAGATCTTTTCTTTCTCCACACTGTGGCCTTTCCATCACTTTGGCAGTGGTTAATCTTGGTTCCAGAACTTTTGTGGTTCCCTGTATTCCTTTGTGAATTCCAATCTGGCCTTCTGACTCTTACTACTGATGAGTGGTTTGCATCTTGTGGCATGGCCTCTATATTTCTGTTCTCAGTGTCTTCTTCAAACAGTGGATTATGATACCTTCACTCCTAACCTGTGGAGGTTGTCAGTGATGTCACTGACTGTTGTTTTGGAGTTTTTCTTCACAGTTCTCACAATGTTTCTATCATCAACTGTTGTTTTCCTTGGCCAACCTGTTCAATGTTTGGTTGTTAATACATCAATGTTTTCTTTCTTTTTCAGGAAATTCCGAACTGGTGCTGTGGTTAATTGGATTTTAACTCTTTTCTCAGTTTCAACATGGTTTGCTTTTCTCCCATATACATCTCTCTGGTCTTCATGGTTCTTTATCCTTTTTAACAACAAATGCAGTCTTCACAGGAGAAACCCAGGACTCAAACCCATAGTAGACATGTTTAAACAATCAATCCAACAGGGCACACCTGGACAACAAGAAACACTTGTCAGTCACATGTACTAATATGTTTGATAACTTGAAAAATGGATGGGTTCAAACAAAAGGTGCCATGTTCTACGTTGTTTAATCACTTTTTAATTTTTTTATCTGTTTAATCAGATCTCAAACCCAAAGGTCTTCAGTGTATAGCAAAAACAAAAGAATTGTCCTTGCTGTTCCAATACTTTTGGAGGGTACTGAATGTTGCAGCATCAACATCTTTGGCAGGAATGCTGCGTTTCACCATGGCATCACAGATTTGAACTCCAGTCCACTCACAGACAGTGTGTGTTGACCAATAATGCATGCAATTTACCTTACTGTCTGGCTGTAATGATGGCCAGCAAAAAGGCTGTATTAAGAGAAAGCCACTTTATATCTACATCTTTTGTTGATTCAAATGGCAAACTGCACAAAGTAATTTACAGGGGGTAGGATGGGAGTAGCGGTGACATATTCTCACGTGGTGAGTTATGCTGTGTGTCCAGTGTATATGGAAGTGCATTTCTGTCTCGACCTCCACTGCTGTGCAATGAGCACACCATCTCTGTACAGCCACTGAGCTTGTACCTGGTCAAAATCTTTCTCTACTTTTTTCTTTTCTGTACTTTTGACAGTGATGATGCCAATTCATATGCGCTATTTAGGGCTCAAATACACTTTACTTTACTTTTCCTTGCAGTTTCACATTGATAGTGTTCTCAATATATAGTCTTTGTTGATGTTCTAATCTATTTTAGACCTCAGCTGTTGGGTGTGTAAAATGCTTTTCTCGTCTTTAAGTGCAGATTCTTTTCTGTAAGAATAATAGTGGGAAACAGCCTAATCCTACATACAGTGGAGAAAATGGGGCACCAAAGTGACCAAAAACAAGACGTCCCTCCAAAATTGCAAAAGGAAGAAGAATATAAAGAAGATAAGATGAAGACATATCAGAGAGGCTGCCAAGAGACCCACCTAAACCAAACCTTGTCACAAAAGGTGTTATGGTCTGATGAGACCAAGGTAAAACTTTTTTGGCACAATTCTAAAAGATATGTTTGGCACAAAAACAAAACAGCTTCTCACCTACGGTGAAGCATAACGGAGGCACCATCATGCTATGGGGCTGCTTCCTTTCATTTGGGACTGGGGTTCTAGTCAAGATAGCTCCAAATACTAATCTATTTTGGAATAATAGCTGCAAGCCTCCTTTAGACGGCTGAAGATGAAAAAAATTTTCACTTTCCAGAAAGATACCGATGCAAAACACAAACGTAAGTCAACAAAGGAACAGCTTCAGCAGATGTTTTGGATCAGAGTGTGGATCTAAATCCTATTGAAGAGAGTGATTTGAATGATGGAATGATTGTGGAATAGTGGAATGATTTGAAGACAGAATTTGATATTTCTGGAGTATTTCTGCAAGGAAGTGTTTTTTCTTTTTTTGTTTTCCTAAAATTTTCACTTGAATTTTGTTGGTTGTTATATCACATTAAACAAGGAAAATGTTCTGACATGATTTATCTTGGTTTCATTTTTACATCACAAAAACCTCTCATGAATCAATCTCTTTCTCTCTCTCTCTCTCTCTCTCTCTCTCTCTCTCTCCTCCTATCCCTCCTATTTGCTTACTCCCATGCGAAGAGGTCAGAGAATAGAATGGGGATTTCATGAACCATTCATCACAATGAAAACACTCAAAACACATGCAAGGTCCTCTCCCATAATCATTCAACTTTCATTCTGCAGTGCCTGAAGCTGCCTCCAGCCCTGATATCTGTTGTGTTTGTGCACATGTCTTCATATATGCTCAAGCCACAGATACCCTTTAGTTCTTCAACACGTGGTGTGAACCAGAGAAAAATATGTTGGAGGGTGGATCTCTCTAATAAAAGCTGTATATTTAAACTGTATTTAAAATAAAGAGACAAGAGTTCATGCTCGGGACATGAAATGATATGTTTGCCCAGCGTTTATTTTTTATTATTATTAATAATAAAATAATATTTATTATTCAAATATTTTTGACATTAAAACATGACCAGTCTTGCAACAGCAGCGTAAGCTGTAAAACTACATCATGTTTATAAGTATTTAACGGAATCTCACCTTGTCCTTGAAATATGGAAAAATAATAAAATTAACCGGAAGAGTCAAGTCTGTGAACATCAAAGCCAAGTGAACAAAACCTAAATGTAGTTTCTAAATGTGTTTGTAGTTAAATGTGTTTGAAGGTAATTGCTAAGGCATTTAATTTTTAAAAAAACTACTCATTAAATGCCTACTCGAGTTATAATAGGAGTAATTGGAAATGATGCCGTTTCAAATAAACAAAAGTTGATTGTCTTTGACAAGCCTTCTAGTTTAATCCAGAATCTAAATTCCAAACTTCATACTAAATCAATGGACAGGAAAAAAAACAACTGACCTCAAAGCAGCACTTAGACCAGCATTTGTCCAGGTAAGATAATTCTTCTAAATGGATGGCTGTGCTCTCACTCTTGGCTCACTTCACTGCAGTGGAAGACATTCATTAGTGCTAATTTGACATGTTTACCAGCTCTCCTCAACACACCAGATAATAAAGCCAGTTGATGGAACTGAAATAGAAACACCACACACTGCTGTTGGCCTGGAATAGAAGAGGCACTTATTCCTCTTCCAGTTCAGTACCAGGTGAGTTTTAGAAAAGTAAGAATTTAATGTGAATAATCCTTATTCAATTCAAATCACTAAGAAATTGATTCTGACTGGTTTTATGTTCTCCTCTAAGTAAATAGGGTTGACTGCAGGGACGTTCAGCATGGTTTCGAAACTAGAACCATGACGTGCTGCAGAAAATTCAAAAGCACAGTGCAATTCATAAGTAACTGGATAGTGACAGTTTTTGTTTTGGCTCTATATTCTGCAGTTTGGATTTAAAAGTATTGAGATTAAACATACAGAATGTCTGGTGTACTTTAAAGGTATTTACATCCATACTGAGTGAACCGTTTAGGAATGATGCACCTCCTCTGCATGGTTTTTCTTCCCTTCTGCACTTAGACAACTGGACAACTGAATAAGTGTGGGTAACATGTTTCAGGAAAAAAACATGTCTCAGGAAGATCAGCACAAAATCTGGAAATTATGTGAATAGTCACCAATTCCCTCATTTCATCACCCACACACTTTCCTAAAGACTTAATTTATCAAGAGTGCCAAAGCCTTACCTATACCTACACCAGTACTCACAAACATCAAGGTCATGGTCAAGTCTCTCTCTCTCTCTCTCTCTCTCTCTCTCTCTTTACATTACAGTAAAATTGCCTGATCAAATTAGAGTTTCCCTGGAAAGGTCTAAACCTATGTTTAAAACACTACTTCTTCCTTATTTCTCCTTTCTTGAGCATTAGTGAAAAAGGAAGTTCAATGGTATTTTTCAGGCAGCTTTATACGTAGGTTATGCTAATTACAGACTAATCATGTCGCTTATTAAACACTATTAATCACTATTAAGCAATAATAGTGGTTTTTTTCCAGACTCATAATTACTTGTGCAAAAACATAGCTATAATTATCATACCTCATAACATGATGTTTCTGCTGGTTTGTCTTCTAAGCCATAGATGCCACTTTAGCCTTTACTGCTTTCCTGTGCAACAGTGTGGTAGGCACAGCATCTTTTTTCAATGTTTGCTTGCAAAGTGTTCATAGGGGTTTTGCTTGAAACAAACAAAGTAGGGGAGGGGACTGACATTTTAGACAGGGTAAAGTTTTTTTTTCTTTTCAAACACTCTAACCAGATTGCAGACCAAGTCATGTTGGATACTGGGTGCCTGTGAATCACTTGTGCTCCATTGCTGAATTAGTAGGTACAGCCAGCAGTGGCACAAAAGGAAATCATGGAATTATAAAGAAACATTTAAACAAACTAGCTATATGCTTCTGAAAATCTGAAAATCCTGGACACATTGGATGATAACTACTCTAAAACCAAGCAGGTAAATGGCAGGAATGTCACATCAGTGTCTCTGACAAAGCTAATCTCCAATTGGTCGATTCTTCAGATGATACAGACCAAACACTTCTATTGTTTAAATTATATATATATATATATATATATATATATATATATATATATATATATATATATAATTTTCATCATTGTTATGTTTAACAATAATTCTTATAACTAATACTTACTTAATTGTTATTAATAGTTACTTAAACTAGTAAGCTGGGTATGTGGTACAAACATCCTGTCAGACATTTCAAATTTAGCTGAACTGTCTTGGTAATTGTACACTTTTAGAAAAAATGGTTCTCCAAGGGTTGTTGAGAAGATAATTAAGTAGGAGTTGATTAGATAATAAAGAGGTTTTACACTCCTAAAAGGGTTTTACTTGGACAGGGAAATGCTTTGTTGTAGTGCTCTACATAGAACCTTTCACCTCAGAAGAAATATCAAGAGTTCTAAATTTTCTAGAGTGTAGATAGACAAGAATAAAGAAATTTCATTAGTGGATATAATTTTCTTTACATCTTTGTTAGGGCAACACAGAAGACTTTGAGACTGATAGTCCCCATTGATTGAACATATATATATATATATAATGGAGAATAAAACATATATTATTATTTTTGTTCTGCGAATGTCAAAATTAATATGGAAGTTTTGGATATTATCACATATCTCAGGAAATTTGAACAAAAAAATAAGAAAGAAAGATGTATGATGTTGCTACATATTTAAAATTTATGAAACATGGAAACTTTCTACAATCCAATATGTTTAGTCCAACTGGATCTGCAAGAAATAATCATCTGGATGTCATTAAAGTCTCTCTCTCTCTCTCTCTCTCTCTCTGTGTGTCTGTGTGTGCGCGCGCGTATGCGTACGTGCATGCATGCGTGTGTGTGTGTGTGTGTGTGTGTGGGTGGGTGCCATATTAGTGCCATATTTCGTAATTATGGTTCATAAACATCTGGTTGGTCTCACAGTCACATTCCTATGCAAGTGTTCTTTTCCCCTTATATACAGCACACATGATTAAATCTGCACCCTAAAGAGGATTCAGTCTCTGATTACTTCTTCGCCTGAAGAAAAGATTTTTAATTCTTTAAGAATTAAGATGCCAAATTTCCTTCTCATTTTACAGGTTGTTATTCAGAATATCTGTCAATCACAGTTCCATGAAAATGCATGAACTTATGGTAATTTCCTTGAAATTTTGCCATATGTTCCTCCAAGTGATATCATGAACTTTGCTTTGATGCATGCTAAGAGATCATTTGTCATTTGTATTTGTTCTCTACTCTAAGTTAAAATCAGGCAGTTAACTAGGAAATAATGGTTAAAAAGTAGTGTAAAACTCTTGAGTAGGCCCCATTACACTTAAACTGAAAACTATTTTTTTTACTGATGTAGAATGACATGATCAAGTGAGAAGATCTCTTGAGGCCCAACACTGTGGTGTGTTTTTCTTGGCCCTGGCTGTATGTATTTTTCTTCACATCATTTCACAGATTTGAAACAGCAACGCAAGTGAGGTGATTTGTTGCTTTCTGATGAGTGTAACAATTATGGTGCAAGTCAAAACAATCCCACAGTCCTGCACTTCACCAAGTCTCTTATCATATTGTAATAAGGGCTATGAAGGAACTGGTTGCATCTTGTAAAGTCCTGTCCTGCTAATGTGGCACAGTATATACAAGACAGCTTTATCTGCAAGGTTATGGTTCTTCGATAGTTTAGCCTTCCTTTGACCTTCTAAATGTTGACAGATGTCATCATACATCAGCTTGATGCTTTCATTTTTCTTCAGTGGGATGGAGGGAAGAAACCATGCCAAGAAACATGGAATTGGAGCAAGGGTAAATATTGAATGGATGAATTCAACTCTGCAGCCACCCTTCGCTGTGTCACTTCAATGCCAGCTTTCATTTTCAGTAATGTGCCCAATGTACCACTGTCCAAAATACACAAATGTACACACACCATACCCATTGCATTAGTCAAGAGGAAAGCAGAACATTTGCATAGATGTATAGAAGGTTTTCACAGTAACCCGATCCACAGAATTGAAGCTGTTACATACAGTGCTTGACAGTGATACAGCAGTAAATAACTACACCACAAAAGTATACTTGTTTTTATAAAATGCCCAGCTCATGAACTCCAAAAAGACTTCGCTGAAAAGACTTAGTATCAGGAATTATTTTTTTATTTTTTTTACATAAATCACTGGGCTATCACTTGATTTTCCCATCTGTTTGTCATGTTCTAGAAGGAGGAACAAAGTAGAACCGAACTGAAGAAATCATCGCTCACTGTAATTTATCTAATTCCATCTCTGAGCATCACGAGATGACATCATGTTGGGAAAAAAAATCTGAACCACTGCTGCGAATTGGTTATACAACACCAAGAAGAACGGTGTACAGTAGAGTCCTCTGGTTCAAAGGTCAACCACTGATCCCACCCAAAATCCTGTAATCAAATAATCATTCCGGATTTGAAGGGTGTGGGGACAAGGAGGTTAGGGGTAACATGTTGAGATCATGAAATATTTATTGCTTTTCTTGTTGAAGCCCCCAACTGTGTTTGGAATATTTTATTTCGTTAAAAGAAGGAAGCATTGAAAGTCTTTGGCTGTATCACCCTTGAAATTTGTTGAAATAGCTGAGACATGCCTTACTGTCTCTCAGAAGTCAGCCTGCTTGAGTGTCTTCAGGATGAGTCAGTCTCTAAAGCGAGCTGAGTCGATTGTAGAAGCACTGCTCTGGAGTTTATTTTTCATTCAGCTCACATTTCAATGCCTATTTGTTGGAGACCTCTCAGTCAGCAAGAGAACAAACAATTGTGTCTGTTACTCATTATGCTAAGATCTCAGGACACAAATACACACATTTCCAAGGACAAAACTTGGAACGTGGAACTTGGAATTTCTTGAATACATTCCGGAAATTAGTAATAAACCATCCAGATTTTAGATTTAGATGTTTTTTGTAGATTTGATACCATAAACCCATTTGGGAATGTGCTTTTGTTTGACTTAGTATTTGCTGGGATCAACCACCAGAGTTGGGACATTTTGTTGTCTAAAGCAGTGTTTCCCAAATCCCCAGCATTTTTCCTCTAAACGAGGTAGTCTGTGTTTTTAATGTCTTGGTACAGTTATGTTGGGAGCTGAAAGAGGGAAAGGGGGAGATCCTCAGGATGGGTTTAGTAAATAGTAACTTAAACATGATATTTGATTGTTAAATATTTTATACAGCTTTTCTTTAAAGTAGATATGCATCTCTGAAAGGAAATACAGTGCTTGCAAGGTGCTGTCTTAAATATTTCTGTTAAAAAAAAAACCTTGTACAAGAAGTTTTTCTTCAATTTATAATGCAAGGATGAACAAAAAAATGTGCCACATGCATAAAACCTCAAAACTGTACTGCATACGCCAGTCAAAAGTCTAACTGCCAATGCATTAATTAATTACTTTCTGCTTGGGCAGGATTTTTGTTAAATTACATTACATTTTTCTTCTGTGGGAAGGAGGGAAGAAACAGGGCCAGGAAACATGGAATTGGAGCGAGGATAGATATTAAAGGGATGGTTTCATTGTGTTATAAATGAAATCTTTCAAAAATCAAAGACCCAGTCAATATTTTTTCAGACGCTGATTGAATGTAAACTTTGTCATACTCTTTTTTTTTGGTGCTGAAAATCAAATAAAATTCATAGAAATGGCAAAAAAAAAATACCTCAAGGACCTATCCCAAAGAAAAAATAATCTTAAGTAAATCACAACTTATGCACGGATATTTGCTTTTCTTTTTTTAGTGGTAAAAAAATGGTGAAGCAGTTCCTGTAGCCATCTATAAATAGACCCAGCCGATGCTTGAGAGGTCTGCAGTAAACGTTGCACATTCCACATATGATGGTTCTATAGCACTCAGTCATCTGGACACCGCCAGGTTGTTGACAGAGGGAATTGTAATGCCTACCCACCAACTTTCTTTGAAAAGAAGAAGAAGAATAACGCTGAGGGGAAGAGGGGGTGAATTATGCAACTTGGAGAACATAAGAGTCTAGCTCTAAACACTCAGTTGCTTGTGGTTGCTGCCGCAGCATTTGTTTTGGTTTTTGGTGATATTTTAGTAAATTGAAAACACTGACATGCCGGGCTTTTTTCAGGGGCCCTGGGAACATGCTGGAGAAATTCTTCTGGGATCTTGGGAAACATGTACTGGAGGGAATATCATATAGGACCAGTCATGCTGAAAGGCTTGAGCAAATCTTTCCCGAGTGGGTTGAGTGGATGAGACCAAAAGGGGAGCTTCGGGTTCTTGACAGAGGTTTATAGAGCTTTGAAGGACTAGAATTTCCACAAGTATACTAAGGAGTTTAGGACTTGGTTTTCTTTTGAGGTTAGAAAAAAGCCTACTGAGACTGATCTGTGCCCTCAGAACTTTAGCAAGAGCAATGCTTTGTTTTTATTTCATATTTGCAAACACTGTCAACATAACTAATGCGCAACAAAGTTAAATAAACTTTAAATTATTTTCAGAATGTCCATGCAAGACCAAGATGTCCACCCCCTGGTGCATAATGGCTATGCTGCTGTCCATGAGATGGACGGCTCTTTAGAGAAATTGTGGCTCACTGCCTTCTTCTTGGTGTTAAAGTAAATCAATCAGTCAGCAGCCAAGGCAGGACCATATGCACTCTCTCTGAGAACACTGCCTCCACTCACCCTTACTTATTCTACACAATGAGCTCTCTGACCCTTACTGAAGGGCATTTTGTTTCATTTTGGATTAGACGCAATAGTTTCTTATTGTACTATGATCTGGATTCCAACTAGCTGAGAAATCGACTGAGTTTTAGGAGCCATGTCTCATGTGTCATTGTCCTTGGGTAGCTCAGTCCCAGAATTCCGAGTTTGAGGTGCATGTTGGTCACCTTCCAGCCTCTCTCTCTCTCTCTCTCTCTCTCTCTCTCTCTCTCTGTCTGTGTGTGTGTGTGTCAGCTAGAGACCAGAGCAAAGCACCTGAAGTAAGCAGGGAAGTGGGGGTGTGGGCAGGATTATCAGGTTCACATTGTGTCCATGTGGTAACCATTTCCCTGTAATCTCTAGTAATTGTATCCGTATTAAATCTAGAGTCCCATTTTCCGTTCACTCCACCATCATGACCAGCACATTTACCAAGCTGTCATGGGGGCCCCTTTTAGAGCGAAGTAATGCAAATTGATGCAAAGAGAGAGACTATTAAAAGTTTGTCAAAATAGTGCTGCAGACATTTCCTGTTTTAATGATCTTGAAATGCACATTTATGAGAAGGCACTGCATGCACTTCCTCTGAACCTAATGAAAACATTTCACATCACCTTCCGTTAAGCCAGAGCTCAGCTGGTTAATGCTCACAAACTCTATTAAGTAGTGTGCACAACGATGAGTTTGATACTGAGTTCAATAATACTTTTCTTAATGCAAATATATAGACAGATAGGACTGCCGTTCCCTCGTGGCACTCTTATCAGACCAGTCAAAAGTACTGAAACATACAACTATGTAAATGGAACAGTGAGAGTTGGGCTATTACACATTTATCATAAATTATGTAGTTTCTCCCAATTATTGGAAATTTCAAAATTTTCATTTTGTTAGTTAGTATTTGTATTCAGTATTCTTTTAAGTAAGCTCACCTTCAAATTCCACCTATTCAAAAAAAACCCTGTTCCTTTGGTAAACTAGACAAGCTATCTGCATCGCAATTGCCCAAATGCCCCCAAATGCAGCAAATTTGATGCAATTGCAGAATGACCCTTTGACCTACAGTTTTAATGGAGACAGGTAATTATGCCATACCACCCACTTACTCCTGCCCTTAAAGTGCACTATAATGGGGTTTCCATTACAATAGCACCCATTCCTTTTCCTCCTTCCCCTCAACCATGCAGTGTGAAGTCAGAATGCATTACTGGAGCAGCAGTCAAAATAACATTACCGTCTCTGGTGTTACAGGTTAGTAATGTGGTCTTCTAGCTAAGCGTTCTAGTGGTTTGGTGGCATAAGTGTTACCATATCCTACAGTAGTGTACACATCTGCAGTGTTTTAATATAGCAGGTATGTATGTGCATCTGGTTTTCCATTTTGCATTACAAAAGGGCAAACTCTATTTGTGAACTCTGTGTCTCTTTTTACATTTCAGCTACTTTATGCATTTTTTTATTACATCTACTAGACATAATACTCAGACATCAGACATTACTCACTTGTTATTCAGAACAACACCCATGATTAAGATATGACCTCAAGCTGAACCTGGATCACTTTCTCTCTCACCTTCAGACTGACCAGCCATCACCTCATGCTCATGCCTCCACAAATCAGCAATGATAAATTTCCTTTGGCTCAGTAGCCAGTCCAGACCATCATTAATTACCACTAGGACAGAGAGGGGCCCTTAAAATATGAGGAACATCAGGCTTCACAATTCCCCCCCTCACCTGCCATTCCCACCCCAACAAATAAATAAATAAGGGAACTGGGTGATCCATTAGTGTGTGAATGATAGGCCAAAGACCTCCCTTAATTGCTTTCTTCTTGTTGTGTCTCAATTTATTTCTCAACATCCTGAATACCTACTCTAATACACACACACGCGCACAGTGAAGCAGGGTTTATGATGGATGGAGCTCGAGGAAGATACACCAGAACCAGGTGAAGCACGCAGCGGCTTTGATTAACGAGACGGCCGGGGGTCCCCGAGGAGCCTGTGGCAGAATAATACTATTACAGGGAAACAGCTGCTACTCATAGACCTAAGAGATCCCACATGCACACTGAGTACCAGGGAGACCAAGAAATTAGAGGATGGATGGATGCTAAAACATTTTAAGCTAAAAACATTTTTTGCATGTAACCCTGATTTCATATATTTTCATTAAAATTTCTTTTAACTGGCACTACAATTGTGGACAGGATCTGGTTATACTAATCTTTAATCTTTGCAAATTCTGGCAGCAGACCATTTTGTTATGGGCCCGTGGCATCAGTGTCCATGGCCAAGCATGAAGTCTCAGTCCATGTCATATCTAATGGCATATCTATGATTAGATATGGCATCTAATCATATTTGGAGCAGAGAAAAGAATTTGGGCTGCTCTGTATGAAAAGGAGTCAACATATAAAAGAACATGTAACCCCTGTAAGTATGGTTATGTAAATCCTTCCCTTCTCCCAGAATGCTCTTTGCCCTGTACTCTCTCCCACACACAAACATGCAAACGCATTCCTCTCCATTCCTCGATGTTTAAAGGGTAACTTCTAGTTTTAAATTTCAGCTTGGGCAGCCAAATCTGAATCAGCGTGCAGTGCTGTGCAGTAATTTGTTTAACCAACATGCAACGGTCTAAACACTAAACTCACACCTTTTTCCTGCTTACAGCAAAGGCACTGGGGAAGCGTCACATACACAGTTTGTAATGAAGGTGAAAACTCCAATGTTTTATGATAATTGTGCTGTTTTACTATTATAATAGTTTTCCCAAAACACTTTTTAATGTCTGAATATACTTAAGAAAACTTGAATATAAGTCTAGTGAGTGCTATGTATATGTAACCAGCAGTGTTATTGTAATTAATTGTTAAACAAGGATATCCGTGCTTGCTATGTACATTAGAGATACACATGTTTGTTGTAGCTGAAAAAGATTTAATTATTTAATTATTTAACTAAATGAGTTAACTAACCTACAGTACAACTGGAACTACTACGTAGAAACAGAGGTTAATAGAAAAAACATATTTTCTTCACTACATTGCATGAGTTGGGCCCTTGTCAAAGGCAGGTCATGTTAACATTAAAAAACATTAACTGCTAAGAGAGAGCCACTTGATTTTAACCAGCCTGACTACACTCCTGGTCGGATTGAAACATAACGGGCTTCCGTCTGTTTTAATGAAGCAGGTCTGCCAGAGACAGAGCAAACGTTTTTCCTGCCGTACCACTGAACAACCATCACGCAGTGTGAAAAGAATCAGGACATGCACGGAATAAAAAAAGTTTCCCCGTTGTCTATATTAATTAGTGTCTCATTTAACGACCCCAGAATCAAACACTTTGCTGAGGGGGTGAGTAAAGAGACAAGAAGCCAAGCTGACAAACAAACAAGGAGCGTGTGGGAGGGGAAACAGAGCAAGCAGAGGAGACACAAAGACATCAGAATACATATCAGTCTAAAAATAAACTCTTGCTCTTTGTTTTCATACGACAGGGCGAAGTGTAGCTAATTAGAGTGGAGACATTAGTTGGGGCGACAGGTACAGGTATGGAGTCGTGGCTTCTCCACTCTTCCTGACAGTGTATGCTAAGAGCGGAGGAGTGTAAGCAGGGCTAATGGCTGTCAGCTCCTGACAGCTGTAAAATGGCCTTGTAGTTCTCCGTGCTGAAGCTGTCACAGAGACACGCGTTAGCATGGTGTTAGCACGCAGATTGTCACTATGGCAAGGCATATCATTATTAACAAACACTACAGAGCTTATGTTAGTGCCCTTCAGTGTGGGAAGTGCACTTCAGCATGGGAAGCAACCCCCCGATACACACACGTTTGTCAGAGGTAACAAGCCATGGCCTGCCACAGCAGTAGGTCTGGTGTGCCAGTCATTGTGGTTTAACACTATGTTGACACCGATTAGCACTCGACCCCAGTGTGAACATAAAACAAATGTTAGAGATGTTACTTTACTGCTTTCTTGTTCTGTGTCTGTAACAATGCCATCCACATGCTTGGCATCCTTCTGCTTCTTGTGTGCAACAATGTGCTGCTATTTGTTGTTGTCTTGTAGTGTGCTTTTGCAGTAGCTTGAGGCATCAAGCACAGGAACACACGGAATAACATACTGTACATAAAGAGGAGTAGGTGAGCTTTAAAGTTCAGTATACATATGCCTCAAGGAGCAGAGTGTACTATACTATATATCAGAGTTTAATGGACAAGGGTATCAAAAATATGACAGTGGATCTGTCATGATTTCCCCTCATGAATCACACTGCGCGTTCCATTGCAACAAAGCGCCGAGTGCTTTTTTGTTCAGGTTTCTGTTCTGGTTCCTGTGTCAACCCTTGTCTTGTGATTGTTTGGTTGTTCTTTATTGTGTGTGCCTATTTCTTGTTTCCACTAAATTATTTTGCATGTGTGTGTGCTTTCCTTTGTTCAACACAAAGTGTTGTCATGCATTTGCTGCCATCTCTAACGTGTTTCTAGTGGAGTTCCTGGTTTTGACCCTTGCCTGTTGTCTGGTTTCTGATAATGGGTTAAACCAAATAAACTTCACACTGAGCAAACACGCTAACTCAATGGTGTATATCATTAATTAGCCTCATGAGTAGTCAGTGGAGGTGGTGAATTAAACAGTCCAGATTTCACTGATTCCCACAGGTTTGTTGGGTGTTCCTGCTATGTACTGCAATGGTGGACATTTCGTCTCTGTAGATGCTGTGTAATGTCACTTCACACTTCCTTACTTGAGGCCTGCAGGCAGAGCTCAAAGCACTTTTGCAGCACAGACATGTCTGTGTTACCACAAGGAGGGGAGCAAAACATCTAGGAACAAAGCAGCTGAAGCCCACTGAGAGTTCAGCTTCACACAATGTCGGTTCATAGACTGGTCATCCAACTCTTGTTATTGTTTTTCCAAGTCCATTTTTGATTATCTGTGTAAAAGTGTTAAATCAGATGTAGACTGGGCTCAGGGGGTCAAGTTCAGGTTAAGCCACCTCCAGGATTGCTGCATTATGGTCTGGTTGGCCATGCAAGGCAATTGCTTCACTCTAATCGGTCATAATTGCAGCACAATTAACAACACATGGCACTTTGCATGACTTTCAAATTATGTTAGCTATAGTGGACCTGATGCTTCCCCTCAAATTGGTAACCTTTTAGAAACTCCCTAGTGATTGAATGTTGGCGTGATTACTGTGAAGACACTACTTATATCTATGATCAAAGATCAGACACCTGTCTATGATTCCCCACATTGGAGATGAGCTTAGCTCTGGGACTTTGAACACTTTAATAATGTACGGAATTCAGAGAGGAAAATATTTAGACTCTCTAATGTTCCATGTGGAACTGAACTTTAGTCATCTGATGGTTAGAGACTGAAACACATGGAGAGGTTGTTTTTTTTTCATTTCTCTGGCAGTCCGTTGATGGTAGCATCTATTTAATTTCTGGTCTGACCCTAGTAACAGGCTATGTTTAGACACCAGCTTGCAATTTGCCTATTAATATTTGGGTTTTTTTTATTTTTCAATATCAAATCTGGATCTGTTACTACGGGGTAGAACAGAAAATGTGCACGGTATGATATCCATACTAACCATTATCATATTTTGGGATATTACTGGATCTAATAATCGAATTTACAACTTTATATTTACAATGGCAATACATTATGTCAGATTTTGTATTTTTCTATTGTTCTATTAATCCACATCTGGAAGCCATTTTCAACAGTGACCATTAAGATTGTCAATAGTGACTTATTCATTAGAATTTTCTTCCTTTAAGACGTCATTGTTTCTCTGGTAATGACACTTCCACTATTCATGCTTTTATACTCAGACAGTGGAAGGCATTAGGATTTTTCATCATGTAAGAGCTGAGAAACACTTAAACTGGGCATAAAACTTGTGTCCGAGCCATAACAGAAAAAAGAGGCATTGATCCAGGAGGCCTAATTTGGGCCATAAAGTGGGGAACTTGTGTTTTCACAGGAAGCATTTGGCGGGACGTTATAAAACCACGCTCCTTAGGCCTGTCACCACACCATAACTCAGACCTTTCCTTCTGACAAAAGCGGGCTGTTGTCCTGTCCAAACCTGCTCCTGGCTAAAATTACCTCTCTAGCTCATTATCGCCCAAGATACAGAAAGTGAGCAAGAGTGAGTGGGAAGCATGTGAGGATGAAGGACTGTTAGTTCAGCAGAATAGTTTTCTGGCAACTCTATGTCCATTACTTATATGCCTTCATAGGGCTCTTGGAAAAGTGCAGAAAAGTTAATAAGCTCACCGTAATTCTGAGACTCATCGGATGATGAAACTTTGCCCACTATGCAGTGTGTAGCTCTTAGGCTTGTGGGTCTGCTTGAAAAGTGAATTCAGTTTATGTTGAGAAGCAAAATCGTTAAGGTCCAATGAACTATAGAATTTTGTGTCAGTAAGTTGTATGTAATTCCTGTGAAAATGGATGAGTACAAACAATGGCTGTTTCTTGGTTAATTCTTGGTTAACTTGTTTAAAAATGTGTTAAATTATATATTTATTGATTATGTATTTACTAATTTATTTACTCACAACATGTATTAATAAGTAAGTGTTATTCAGTTAATACATAAATATTGTATGTTGCCCAGGTGCCATAAAATTGTTTCCAAGTCAGTATGAGTAAAAAAATTGAAAAAAATTATAGCATTTATATGCAACACTTTCTATGATTGTGGTGTTGCTCTCTTTATTAGATCTGCTTTCATGCTGGTTATAAGCACAGCAATTCATGCCATCTAAAAGAAGACAACACATCAGCTTGTCACATTTTAATTAGTTGTCAAAGCTTTGCTTTACTACAAGGTCAGAACATTCCAGATCAGAGTCTCTACAAACTCCTGCTGATCCTGTGGATTAGCACTGTGGTGGCATGCTGCAGTGGACAAATCTGTCTGACATGGCCTTGTCTCCCCCTGAACAGCTGGCTCTAATAAGCCATGGCCATTGTCGGTGTGTGTGTCAGGCCTATGTGTGACTCAGGCCGAGTCCACAGGCTTGTTGGTAGCTTTGAGTGTCCATCATCACTCGCACTAAGCTTGTCAGTAGCAACAGGGTACATGTGGCATGAATCTGTCCCAGCATACCTTTCACTCCTCCCCTCAGCACCCCCACCCCCAACCCCCCCAAGCCATGGCTCTTGATGGAGCGTTCTAAGGTTGGTGGGTAGAGGGGTGGGCGTGACAGGTGTTAATGATGGATAAAGGCTGCTAAATACACAGATAACAGGTGAGAGGAATTCTGTGGCCGGGAGAAATTTGGTATATCTGGCAACTGCTACAACAGCTGAGGGATGAGCACTGTCTCTGTCTTAGTTTGACTATATAAAACTCTTCAACCTATCAACATCAAACCCCAAAAAGTCACTGAGTAGTTGATAGTTGACAGCTAATTACAGAAGAGTTATGTAGTTCAAAACAGACTTCTAAGGAATACTTCCAGAAAGCGAGACAATTTGATAACTGATGCCCTAGCAGAAAATAGAAAGTGGTTAAAAATTCAAATACATGGTTAGAAAAACAGAACTGACACACTTTAAGATTTAAGGTGTCTTTCATGCTGTAACTGGTTCTTTGACGTATTTGATATCAGGAAAGGTTTGACCTTGGTAAATGAGACTATGTTTAGATGGCAAGTTGGACCTTATATGACAAAAATATATTTTTGTGTCACAAAAATATACAATGTGAACTGTGTGTGTGTTGTCTGTGAGGAACATTTAATATTTTGTTATATTCATACTAAATTTTTCTTTCACATTCTTTAACAGATAAAATGTTAAAGGACTGACAGAGGAGAGAAGAGAGAGTGAGGATGGTAACAAGTTAAAGCCCAGGGGTCCAATTAACTACAGTAGCACCTGCAAATGAAATGTGTCTTTAACAGAATTGGAGAGGTGCTTTGTCATTGGATTTTTTTTTTATTCTCCACATTTAATTTCTGTTATCATAAAGCGGTTATTAACATGTTCAGGTCAACCACGATGAATGTATGTAATTGTATTCGTTTATATAATAATCATTAAAGAGATACAGGAAATCTACATGAAATTATATATTCTGAGATTGCTAGAAAGGTTGCACACACACACACACACACACACACACACACAAAGAAGGTCAAAGTATTCTTGTATCTGAGTGATGCCTAGGCTATAATTTTGCTTGTATGGAACCCCCAGGTAGTGTGTGCTCAGTAAACAGCGTATTCTGGGCCTAATGATTAACAGGTTGGCTCTAATCAGCAGGGGCTGCTCTTAATAGACATGATCTTAATCTGGCTTTCCATGTCAGGACTGGAGGCTTTGACTCCTTATCTGCGATCACTTTGTAATAATGAGCCTTGTAATGAGAGCACATTTTCAATCAGCCGTCTTTTCTGCCCTCCTGTTAAACTCACCAAATTACCCAATTGATGCATATTTACATGCTGGAGGGTGTAATGTATACTGTGCGTACCACCAGTTGCTTCCAAGCTGCCTCTGCTGAATCATAGTCTATTTTCAACACATACTGTATTGAATAAGCATGGCTAATTTCAGCTTGAAAATCCCCTGCTACCTATCAAAATATCTAACACTGCAATTACACGACATGAGCAAGTACAGGACATGCGTTAATATGTTGTGGAATAACAACAAGCAGACCTCAGTCTGTGCCTACAGCTTCATGAAATGTCTTGGACTTGTACCCCTGACCTTGTTCCGCCATGTCATTCAGTACGCGTGAACATGTGCATGAAGCAACCACTGATAATTATTTCCACCAAACATCCCTTTATGATTCCAAGAACCTGCTCCTCAAGCCCAATTGGGAATAATTTCGTAACCCACACCCCTGAACATTAGTAATGGGATCTGACCAAGTAGAAAGAGGCCTACATTAACCTTCAGGATGCTTGGGGGGGGCTTGGCTATGTTCCAGTGCTAGGTCTTGAAGGCTCTGGGCAGGGCAGCCCACCCAAGACCAAGTCCTTGAAAGAGTAGTTAGTGAGTGAGGACAGGAGGCAGCTGCAGGCTCAAGTGAGACTCTTTTAAAAGAGTAGGTATGTACCAATAATAATTTAAATGGTAATAGAAGAACAACTGGCTTCAGAAATACCTTATTTTGGCCAATTCTTAAGGTAGCACTGCATGTATCCTGTTTTAATTAGTTATGCAATCCCATAATTCTGTTCAATAATAAATTCAAGATATGTGATATACAGAATAGGTGCTCTGACTGTGGATTTACAATGAGAAATGTAAAATGATAAAATGATAAAGATTACTATGTGGTAAAATACTTGATACTGCTAATTTGTGTTAAAATGTAGGCCCGTAAAAAGGGTAAAGGGATTTTTTTTTATTTATAATGACTATCATTGCAATTATTGTAATATGAAAAAAATTCTACTCTGTGCCGCTTCAAATTTGTTTCATGTGCCGCTCAAGGACACCAAGTTTGGAGAAAGCTGAGACCAGGAAATACCATTGACATATGGAAAGTTAGACACTTGTACAAGTTGCAGTTCATTAAACAGACTTCCTAATTTCCTTCTCCAAGCTTTTTGGTAACTGACGGCTTGCAATTAGCAGTTGCATGTAGTTGCATCAGGATGTAACCTTCTCTGATTTGACATCAGTTGTCGATGCGCCTAAATAATGCATTTGGACAAAAGATGAGAACATCATCATTTTAGCCTGAGTCTTTTGTCATTTAATCCCTTCCTTCTGCATGCTCAAGCCGCTCAGTTACATCATACCAACTCATTAGGGCCTGTTCTGCTTTGAGGATAAAAAAACGGTCTGAGACAGTGCTGTATGCTATTTGATAAGTGCTGATTGATCACTTATTGTAGGTTACTTATTGAAGATTGTGGCTAATTTTTTAAATTTTGGGTGGTGGTGAATGACTATGAAGTTTTGAAGGAGCAGAAATACAAATAATGAAAAACAAAGATGCAGTTTGAGCTCCTTACCATCTGCAAGGTCAATAACAAGCACAAAAAAAAAAAAACTTGACTCCTAAAGCCTTGTGTCCTTCTCCTGAACTCCTCTTTCAAAACTGTGGTTAGTGAGGCAAACTAACTAGCTAGCAAATATAAACAATAAGTATAAACAACGAAAGGGTGTATGTACTGTAACTAATAACTAATAAAGACTATCTACCATGTTGATTGTCACAGAAGTATAAAACCAGAGGTATTCTTTTATTTGTTTGTTTTACTTCTCATTCTTAGGTAAAAGTTAAATTATATTTTGATGAAGTTTGGCATCCCTTTTTAGGCCTCATGCTATTTTTCAGAGCTCTCGCAATTATATATTTACTCTAGTTTTACTTCTCGCTGCTTTGTGGTTATTTGTCTTTGGTAAGCCATATTCAGAATGCATGGAATGGAGATTAGAATGGAGTCATGGCCAAAAGAAGTAAACAAAAGCCTGAATAAAAGAAACTGGGCACCGCAGTTGCATAGCAATATCGGCTGCTGAGAACTTGGTCCAGTTCATTCTGCTATGTTGAGTGATGCTCCATAGTCATTGATTGACTGTGTCAAACCCCAAAACCAAGAAAAGGATGCCAGAAAAAATACTTTGGTCAAAAACTTGCAAAACTAATGAAAGGCTAGAGGAATATTAACATAAACTGTGCATGGGAAAAAAAATGACCTACAGTTACTAATTATACACCAACAGTGCACCTACAGTATGTGGCAGGTTCATCTGATAAAATGAATACTGGCTAAAGGAGAATCCATTGAATGCAAATAATAGTAAAGAGGGTGAATATTTTTTCTAAAAACTGATTTATTTTGATTTATTTTTAATTTCTTGCTGGAGCAGCATGTGACCGTAGATTCTGGTGGGCCTGGATGACATTGTCTTAACAACATAGCCTCAAAAAAAATTAAGCTGAGAGTTTAATAGAATAGCCTAAGAAAATGTGTACATTATACAAATGTGAAAATTAATACAATTTAATGCGTTGATCAAACCGAATATCTCTGACACAACACTGCCACCTCCATGTTTAATTTGTCTCATTTGTAAAGAAATTTAGCTTGTCAACCTTTCAGATGCAAATGTTTCGATTACAGCTTTATTGAAATCAGACGTTATCATTTTATAAACACTTGCCGCAATTATGATGGGTTCTAGTTCCTATTAACTGCACTAGTTATGTTGCTAGCTAGATAACAGTGTAGATTTAAAGTGCTAATCACATCTTTTCTGTCCAGGGAAAAGACTGAAAACTACAGACTAAAAAGATGGCAGTGTTCATTAAACTTATTTTCAAATGGATTTTTAAAAAGAAATTCAACTTTGTTTGATCCAGCAGCTGTGGTTCCTATTGCAGTTGTCACAGTGTGCAGGATAAACACTAGGTAATATCATTAACTGCCCTGTCCGCTGCCCCTTCTCCACTCGTAAACAAAGTGTTAGCGTGATTTCTGCCCCAATCATCCTCTATTAGCGCCTATGTTTGATCAAACCTATGCTTGACTACTAGGTGCATTAATAACTAAATAGCTAAACTGAGCAGTGAGCGTGCTGCCCCATGATTGTGCAACATCTACAAAGTAAATCAGTGGAACATTGGCTTATATCTGTCAAATAGCAGCATTTTTTTTTACTTATGTTCACTCAAAAGAGGTAATTAGTATTTAAACAATTTAAAATGATGACCTTCTAAAGATTAACATTGAACATTTGTATATGGTTGGACTCTCCCCCACCTTCCCCTATGGACCAGCTGCCACTGAATTTCACTTAATTAACTGCAACATATATATATATATATATATATAGTTATTATTTTTTTTATTGTATTAATGTCATTTTGCTCAACAAGAAACCAACAGGATTAACAAGAAACCAACTTCATTTGTCCAGTGGCTTGATATATTGACTATCAGTATCAAAAAGAGAAAGCAAATGCATATAAACTTTCCTCTATTTATGCTGATATTGGGGCGGGTGGAGTAACACTCAACAGCGACTGGAAGATAGAGTGGCAGACAAAGCAGCTTTTTGTCATTCCCCTGCACCCCCATTTGTATCAGTGGTAATTATCACAGTGGTGACATCCTCGCCTTTCATCTCTTCCGTCACATCACACGGCGAGCACCAGTCTGTGGCACACATGCCACTGTGCCACATCTGCTATGCCACAGCATCAGCACTCCGTCCTGCTGACAACATACACACACAAAAACAATTCCAAACATTTCATATATATATATATATATATACATATATATAGAGAGAGAGAGAGAGAATAAATAGCACCTTATGACTGAATGAAAGGTTTATGGCTGCTTTGTGGGTTAATAATTTTTTACTTTTGTCACTTCTTAGCTTTAGCTGAACAACCTAAAATATATGAAAGATAAACAAATACATACATGCAAGAAAAAACCTTCACTGGGTTTTTATTGTCAAGTATTAAAAGATTGAGAAATATTAACCAATTATAAATCAAATGTACATTATACTAACTGTATGCTGTATTCACATGGCTGTTGATTCACACTGGTGCTGCTTCACATCTATTTCTGTCTCAGCCTTTTTTCTGTGTTACTATGCTCTGACCTAAATATATTTTGATTCTATTTTCTATTCTTATTTAAATCTTTATTTTAATTTCTTTTATTATTGCTACTGGATGTCACCTTTTGTCCTACTACTTACTGTTCCATCACTTGGAAATAAAATATTATCATTATGGTTAGTAAGGTGTAGGGCCAAGATTGTACAAGCCTCTGGAATTGCATTCTAGGGATGGACACCATTATTCCAAACAATATTACCTTTACTAGAATTATGATGATTATGGTAGAGATCTGGGATGAGATCTGGGATGACTTACTTCATTTTTATACTCATAAAACCATTCAGTGAGCCCTCTTGCCATGTGGTCATCCTGGAGAGACTGCTCCCATCAGGGTAGAAATTTTTTATCATTGGATAAAGGTGATCAGTAAGAATAATTTCATATTGATGCGATCTTCCCTCTAAACAGACCTAAACCCAAACCATGCCAGCAAAATTCCCCCGCAGCAAAGCCCAACAGAGCCTCTGGTTTTTTTTTCCTTAAGTGACAGAATACCGTAACAATAATAATAATAATAATAATAATAATAATAATAATAATAATAATTATTATTATTATTATTATTATTATTATTATTATTATGTTGTTGTTGTTGTTGTTGTTGTTTTCTCCTCTTGTCTGTCAGCTG
This sequence comes from Pangasianodon hypophthalmus, assembly GCF_027358585.1. Classification (NCBI taxonomy): domain Eukaryota; kingdom Metazoa; phylum Chordata; class Actinopteri; order Siluriformes; family Pangasiidae; genus Pangasianodon; species Pangasianodon hypophthalmus. The sequence goes on along the minus strand of NC_069724.1, from coordinate 13,564,522 downwards.
ACTCATACTCCAATAAAAATACTTTTGCATAGCCAACAAACAAAACAAACAAAAATCTGCTTTTTGTTTTAAATAAGGTCGTATCTCAACCCTAAACACTAATATATGTTTTTGTAGAATAAAATTATCATCTGTTCAGCCTCTTGGGAGACAGTGTTTTCAAAAAGAAATACATCGAAAAGGCATTTGGAAAAACTCCAAAATTGAATGAATAAATATGGATCAAACAGCCTCAGTGTTTTGCAGTGTTTTGTCAATAATAGTATAATGCAGTATCTTCTGTACAATCATGCCTATTGCCATTTAAATTATTATCATGTCTTATTCATATCACTTCTAATCAGACATAACCTGCTTGTATAGATTCATCCAAACAAAATTCAGAACAGTAAATGTATGTTACCATTCAATATGAAATGCTTAAAACTATCTTTTTTTCCCTGAAAAATCAAAGCTGTATAAGTATTGATTCATTCTTGATGGCTCACACACAGGAGAAGAAGGAAAGAGCTAGTTCACTGATAAACACAATGCTTATTAGAGAGCTGTCTTTTTTAACTTAGCAGAACTATACTGCCCTCTTTTGGTCCTGAAGAATCACACGGCCAAGAGGTCACAGCCAGGAAAAAGTGTCACAGGCTCATATTCTATACTTCCAAGTTATAAGGATCATATTAGAAACAACTGACAGAACATTGTTTACTGTTAACTATCACAAAAGGTAGAATAGAATAGAATAGAATAGAGAAGTGATCACTTTTTTATTTATTTTGATCATTTATTCTGGTTCCAAACTTGCCAAGACTCAATTAATGCACAGGAAAAAAAAAAAAAAAAAAAAAAAAAGAAGTATAAATTTGTGAGGTTGACTTCTTAATTCCCTCTTTGAGATATTTCATGTTTGATGGTTTGAAGCAGCAGTTGTGTGTAGATTGTCATTTTCAGCTGTCGATGAACTTAGATAATACATTCAGCCAAAAGATCAGAGCTCATTTGTCTTTAACCACTTTCTTACTGAACATGTACTCCTATATATTTATGCTACAAGAACTCATCAGCCTGTGTGTTGTTCAGAAATGTTCTGACAACAAAAATCCAAATGCCACCTGCTATCTACTAGGTACAGAAGGTTTGTGATTGAAATAGGGCTGTGACAATATAATGGTATGAGTGTATGAATGCCATGCTTGAGAAATATCAAAATGGTTACACAGTTAACATTAAGCTGCAGTGATATGGATAACAGCATCACATTAAATGCTACGTCCAGTTGTGGGACAATACTTAAATTACTTCCTAAAATGTGACATATGAATTTTAAAATAAGAGCAGCCTACATTTTACAAAACAAACATACCAGGCAAAAAAGCATGTTGTTCAACATTATCTTGAAAAAGTACAAAAGGCTAAGAGCAATCTTCTTAACAAAGTCGTTTCATTTCAGCTGTTTTTAATATGTATGTATTAGCCTACTGTATATATATCCTATGTCATGTAATGTTATTTTCTTGTGAAGCTGTAAGCAGATGCTGAAAACAATAATATTGGATTGTATGGTTATTGCGCTGAGAATTTTTCAAACCTTCTACATTAAGATGCTGACCATTGGCATTGGATCATTGGCATTCAGTGCAAGCTCCATGGGCCTTGTTACAAATGCTAATCTTTTATGCTTTGTTGCTAGATGATCTTTTGACCCCTGTAATGCTCTGCTCTGACTTTGGGAACAAATTGTGGCACAGCCTTTTCCACCTGTACCCAGATGTCCCTACCAGCTGCTAAGCCACAGAGCAGGACAGACTAAATGGCCACCAGCTAATCCTGTTTTGCACGTCTATGAAGAGCAGACAATCAAATCTCCAAGCCTGGAATAAAAACGCAATTTGGATCCATTTCCCAACCTCCCACCCCCTGCAGACAAGTGAATACAATGTGTCTAAGCCAAGGTTAATGCTTTATGATGTTAATAGGGTTAATGCTTTAATGCCATGATGTTTATAGTGAAGTAAAGGGATACGGCAAAAGCCAAGTAATTAAAAAAAACCTATCCTTCAACATTATATCCATAAACATCATTTATAGAACAGTGTTGTGTAGAAGTGTTCTCGTTAGACAGCTCTATAGACACTGTACCATGTCACTCCTGTACTCGTTAAAATACAAAATGTACCACCTGACCAAGCATTAGGCTAGTCAATGTCCAGCAATCACAAATTAGCTTTTAGCAAAACATTGCACAGAGTTATGATTATGAATATTAATGAAATTTTAACAAAATGAATATTATTACTATGAAAACTCTTATTAATTCTTAGTATTGGTTTTATCTTGGCCTAAGTGCTAGCATGTTTCAGCCTTTAAAAACAAATGATTGACTAATGAAAATAGGTAAATGTGGTTATAATTTAGCAAAATATGCACGGAACAATTTGGGAGCTGCACGTTTAATTCAGTACACAGAGACACGAAAGACGTTAAGCACTGTAAGATTTCCATCTGCTCAAATCCGTTCAGAAGTTCTGGTACCCAAAGTCTGCCATACAAAATGACTGCTCAATACATTGACATATCACATTTTATTTAAAACATCCTGATAGTGACCAGACCAGGAATGTTCCAGAAGAAGCAGGCAGGGGGTTTTCTGTAGTGTTGCATTTGAACTGTTTATGACTGGAATATCACCCAGCAAAATGTAGTGTTTTGATGGAGTGAGGTGTTATGGCAATCTTCTCTTTTTGGACAATAATTGCCACCAATTTACATTCTCATACCTGTTTTCATCTCTCTCTTTTTTTTTGCAAACCCCATTTGACATGAGATGGACAAAGACAGAACATGAAACAGGAAATAACAGGTAAATAAGCAAACTTCCCCGTATTTGTGTGTTATATACTTAATTCTAGTCCCAGTCCCAAAAGAATGCAGCTGATCCTTCGCCCTTTTGATTGCTCTGCTTCTATGCTTGCACGAAAATTCATCAGTGACTAAGGATCTGGCAATGAAGAATGAAAAAAAGGCCAATTTACCAGCATGGCCACAGACATGTCCAAAATACCAAATATTCCACTGACATTATGCTACCTAGTGTCACAGAGCATTCATTTAGTATGTGTCTGTGTGTCTGCCTTTGTGTATCAGTGAGAGTGTAAACATAGCCGTGAGTTTGCAGATATAATTGTTTCCATGTGAATGTTTTTCAAATCATAAGCCAGTTTCCCAAAATCCACCTACAGTTCCCTCCAAAAGAAGTAGTGGAACAGCAAGGCCAAATTTTTTTTATTTTTTTTGCTATACACTGAAGACATCTGAGATCAAAAGACGATACATCAGAATTTCAGCTTTGATTTTCTGATATTTACATGTAGACGTGTTAAAAAGCTTTTGTTTGAAACTTTTGTTCAAGGGCTATTAAAAAATGAAAAATAAAAATGAAAAATATTGGAACATGTGACTGACAGGTGTTTCTTGTTGCCCAGGTATGCCCTGTTAGATTGATTGTTTAAACAATTAATAGCTCTGAATGTCTGCTCTTAGTTTAAGCCCTGGGTTTCACCTGCGAAGACTGCACTTGTTGTTAAAAAGGAAAAACCAACATGAAGGCCATAGAGCTGTCTATGGGACAAAAGTAAGCCATTTTGAAGCTGAGAAAAGAGAGAAAATGGATCAGAGCCATTGCACAAGCATTGGACATAGAAAATACAACAATTTGGAATGTCGTGAAAAAGCAAGAAACCACTGGTGAACTGCCAACCAGACATCAAACAGGTCAGCCAAGGAAAACAACAGCAAACATTGTGAGAGTTGTGAAGAAAAACCCAAAAACAACAGTTAGTGACATCACCAACAACCTCCACAGGACAGGGATGAAAGTATGACAATCCACCGTTTGACAAAGACTTTGAGAGCAGAAATATAGAGGCCATACCACAAGACGCAAACCACGCATTAGTAGTAAGAAGAGGAAGGCCAGATTGGAATTCGCAAAGAAATGAGCCTCAAAAGTTCTGGAACCAAGATTAACCTCTACCAAAGTGATGGAAAGGCCAAAGTGTGGAGAAAGAAAGGATCTGCTCATGATCCAAAACATACAAACTCAAAACATGGTGTTATTTACTTTGATTTACTTTAAGACTATCTGTTGCTATATTTTGCTAACCTAAAAATTGGGTGGTCTGCCACCAAAGTGTCATGGTCTAAGTTATTTAACACATCTAGATGCAAATATCAGGAAATGAAAGCTGATTCTGATCTATCGTCTCATATTCATCTTTTGGTATCAAGCCCGAATGTCTTCAGTGTACAGCAAAAACAAAAGAATTGGCCTTGCTGTTCCAATACTTTTGGAGGTGGCAGTATGCTACACAAAAAATTCTGAATAGAGTGAAGCAAAATATCATAATCAAAAGATTAGCCAACCATAGTCATGGGGTGCCTAGAACAAATACTTGCTTTATCATTTATTTGAAAAATCAGTTTCCATTTCTTTTTAATTGCTTCTTCTCTTTGCCAATTTTCCTACTTTTTTTGTAATACTTAGCCTTTTGTTTCTGAAATTTTCACTGAAGCCAGGCCAAATTCAAAATTAATATAAAATGATTATTTGGAAATCTCTAGTGTCTATGCATATGTTACTTTGTCTCTCAAGGAGGCTGTGGCAGGAGACAAGGTTGCCTTCTCCTCAAGCATATGGGTTTGGTGGGTTAATTATGGAAATTAGAAGCCGTAGCTGTGTTAGAATAGTAGTATCTCTGCACCCGGATGTGGCAGTACCAACTACAAGGAGAGAAATACTTTATTAGCACTGCAACACTGGGAAACGTACCACAAGACTTGTGTTTACTGTTCATTTATAGCTTTGTAAAAATATAAATACAATATGAACTGGCCTGTCCCCAGTGTATGTACATTTGTCCTATGAGTGATATTGGGGTTTGTGTAGTGGATCTGTAGAAACATTATTCATACTATAAATTTAAGCCCTTTGACTATAAATACTTGAGTGGTGCTTTTTATAGATCAGTTGTCACTGTACACATTAACGTTCAGCTCTTTGCACCATCTGGTTTCAATTGGAGACCAGAGCTGTCTGAACACAGTGTTTTGTAACCAGTGCTGAATTTGACCACAACTGGTGACAAAATGAAAGTTTGGAAGGAAGTGTGGCTACTCCAGAAAGAGGAAAGAGGGAAGTGAAACTGGTCGAATACAGTAGAATGGGATAACTGTACAAACTCTGTCGTCTCTGTTTTTAACCTCATTTTTTGAGTAGCCATAGCAGGCATTAATAATAATAGCTGAGGTCTGGGGTGCCATATGTTGTTTTATAATAATGAGTTGCTCAATATCCATATTGTACGAGCAATTTTACTTTATGGGTGACACAGTGGCACAATGGGTAGCATTACTGCCCCACAGCTCCAAGAGCCCCAGTTTGATCCTGAGCTCAGCTTTTGCATGTTCTCCCCATGTACATTGGAGTTTCTTTCAGGTTTCCTCCCATCTCTTTAAAACATGCCAGTAGGTTGATTGTGTACTCTAAATTGTGTGTGTTCATGGTGTCCTACGATGGAATGGCGTCCCAACAAGGGTGTGTTTCTGCCTTGCACCAAGTGTTCCCAGAATAGGCTCTGGATCCACTGCAACTTTGACTAGGATAAAGCAATGCTTTACATGAATGGATTCATTTTTATTTAATGTTTATTTGCATAGTGCAAAGCAAGATTTGTATAACCACCTATAGATAGATAGCTTGGAGGTAAATATACAAACAACAACAGCAAGTATAAGTGAGTATTAAATGATCACTAGTTAGGCTAATATCATTCTAATAATATGTAGAGAACAACTTATGCAAAAGGTTAAATTTAATCTTTAATCAACTGAATATTTAATTCAATTTAAAACCATCTATGTCTAATACTTTTCCCAAATCTAATGTCCCTCTAAAATAAATCAGATATGGAATAATTGAAAACAGTGCCAATTCACCTGTGCTCCCTGAAGCAATTAAAATCAGGAGATTCTGTGTATTGTGGTCATTAAGCCCTCATTTCAGTGGTCAGTCAAGCAGAGATGCCAATCACTCTCACTTTGGCATGCGAAGTGTTGATAAACTCTGTGAAGAATGATAACTTGAGTGAGTTACACAACCAGAGGGGAAAAAAGGGGTGGTGTGGGAGTCAGAGCAAAGAACTTGGCCCGTTGGAGCAAGATGAGGTGGTTGGTGTAATTGTTCTCGACATCTGCCCTGTTAATTATTGCCACAGAAAGGTAATCTCCAAAGATTATGCCAGCTGTCAGCGCTAACAAGCGAGCCACAAGGACATTTCTTCTTCCCCTTGTTCCCTAACAAAAGCTTTTTTCTCTCTGCCTTTGGGATAGATGAAGGGTCCCCACTGCACAAATGAGGACATGGCATTGAACCTGATGGAATTTTTCCTTTTCACTGCTGTACCTCATGAATGTGCAGACCGAACATTAGCCCTTCAGTAATTTAACCCTCATTCTGTTAACTACTTAGCAATGAACATCCCACTGATCCAGATCTCTTTTTTTAATACCAACAACAACAATGGAAACAGACACCCCAAACCCTCTCACATGCTCGTAGAGCCTCAGGATGGCAAGTCTGTGTACAGCTATGGGTGCAAATAACAGATGGAGGTCATGTGACTGGGACCAAAACCACCTTTTTGTTTCATATTAACAAAAACTGGTCAATCTTTACTTTTAGTATTTCACAATGTTACTCTCTGAATCTATATGTTACAAAGATTCCTTCAGAGGATTTGTAATACCGCTGTTTATTCTATAATTGTATAAATGTTATTCAGGGACACTCCTTCAGTGGGCATGACCTGTACCAGTCAGGAGTCCGGCACTGAACATGAAGGCAGGTTAACAGGAGGAGAAAGAAATATGGAGTACACATGGAAACAAATTAACTTTCGGTCTCGGATATTGAGCTAAAAGCTAAAGTTTCCCACCCAGACCTGCCACGGGGTCTGCAGTGTTTTCATCTCCTCATTTTAACCATGCTGCGTGCGTGAAATCTAAGCACTTATCAAAATATAATTACTACTTTCATTTTTTGCGCCACTCATCTACACTCTTAAACACATCCTGGACCTGACAGAGGAAAAGTGCTTTCTTGGTGGATAAACCCTGATTCCCTGTGTCCTAGCATTAAAAGTAAAAGTAAATATTCTCAATAAAAAACAGCATTACTGGCTTGATAAAGACTCATAATCAATCTATTCATTATTAATTTTAGCATTGTTTTTATGATGAACATTTCATGAGAAGTACGTGATTCTTCAACACTTTTATCATTTACATCCATATAATGCAAATAGGCTCAGTAATGATAGCCTTTACTCCATATCTAGCTCTTGCCCTGAAGACAAGAACAGGTTTAATGAGGTATTGACTTGAGCCCAAGAGTAGAACATTGTTTGGGATGTTTATTTATTTATGATTGTTTGTAGGGCAATCAACTACTGATTAATTCCTTAAGACCAAGCTTGATGAATATCCGAGATTAATGGCGGATTTGCTTTAATGTTATTTTTATTGGAAACAGAGGCTGTGCATTCCTCCCTCATTCGGAGATGCTTGCAGCACTTGATTGATGTCAGCACCGACATCAACCCCCAGCTTTTCTTTTAATTCCCTGCATAATAATTCTCCTCTTCTTCTTCCCAGGTTCTTTCAGTCGCTAGGATTCCAGTCTTTGTGGCTCGTTCAGAATGTCTTGTTAAAAATTAAAGTGATTGTATTCGCCTTTCTAATGCAAATGCTGTCCCACATGGCCCCGAATGCATATGAGGGCCAAAGACGAGCATGTGAGGTAGTAAGTGCGACTCAGTATAGTGACACACATCAGGATAGAATAGTGATGAGACCAGTGTTACTGCACCCCCATGCCCTGCAGTTTACCTGTCTCTCTCTGTCAGTCACACAGATGCAGCAGAGATCAGTGTAGGATGGCATAATTATACTACATCTTTCAAGCGCAGTCAGTTGATATGTTGGACCATATATTGGAATATTTAATGAATGGGCTGTCCATATACTCATAGTGTATAGAAGAGTACAGTTCCAAAAAAAAAGTATTTATATTTCTAATTGAACTACCTTGAAATTAAAATGCATAGTTCCAAACTAACAGCAGCCCAAATAAATATAGTCAGATTGCAATGCTAAAATCTATAATAATTAAAACTTTAGCATTATGCCATACCAGCATTGGTGTTCACATGAAATATAAAGTTCATTCCAAGCAGGTTAGCCTAGAAGAGGAATTTTTGCTCACAGACTGTCTGACTCACATGCTGCTGAAATGCACATGCTCAGGAGTCAGGATATCTGTACAGAAGTGTATGAAGTGTATGAAGTGTATGATCAATACACTTGGTAATCCATCAGTAAACTTGGGGAAGAAGAGGCACAAGGACTTTTGACACTGCACTGTTTTTTCTTACTCATATGCTGACCAATTCTGTCTCATTCTGCTGTAATTATTACTGCCTCATGTGCTAGTGTTGGCTCACATGTAGACTCTGGCCAATGGAGTTGAAAATCCAGTAAAAGTGATTTATTGGAATATGCATGTGGAAATGTTCTGCCTCTGCAATGCTTCTGAAGATTTGTCATGGTGATATGAGCTACTCGAATGTCATAGCAGACTCCATTCCAGAAAACCTACTCTTTAAGGAGTGTAGTCTATTGCTTAAAGTATTAGTTAATTAAGGCAATGACAATTCACTGAACAAGCCCAGTTAAAAATCTTTTTTTTTTTTTTTTTTTTTTTTTTTTGCATGTTTCCCTTAACAATTAATTGAACACCTGCTGCATTGGTGTTATGCACTATATTATTCTATATGCAATTTAAAAGGTTTGCTTGAAGCAGGGCATGAACACACACCCTTTAACGCACTCATTCATACCTAGGGGCAATTTAGATTAGTTAATCCACCTACAGGCATGAAGAACATCTTAGCTTACTTTTCCAAATAATGTACTTTTTACTTTTCTTTGCAATCTATCATTTTACAGTCTTTCCATCTTTGTGAATGAATCTTGACACATTTTCAAGTAGACATTAAGTGTCTATTGGTCAACTTTAAATCGAAGTGACCCTTAGCTAGAATTCTTCTTCCCCTGTTAGTGATTGTCCTTAGTACAGAGGGAACATCTGTAGTTTGAAGATCTTCGGCTCTAGATACTGCTCTTAGAGCAAAGAGATCACCATACTTCCTGATCTAGCTAAGAGAATAAAAACAAGGAAAGTCATTTCTAAAGTAATAATTTCTTTCTTCACCCAGAAACTGACACTGGGATTAATGATGTGAGAGCTTCCTCTCAATTAGAGAGAAGCAAAAGAGAAAGCAATAGTGGAGAGGGCTGGATTAATGTGCGCTTCTGTGGCCATGCTGGAGTGGCAGAAGGTGTTCATCCCTGCCTCCGTTGCTCTCCATCTTCCCATTCTTTTCATGCTGTCCCTCAGTTCACATGAATTATTTCACATTTACACCTTTTCCATAGGACATGTTGGTGTTTTCTGTTCTAGAGTAATTGTTGCTCTCTAAATTAATCTTTCTCCCTAGTATTAGTTACACCATAAAATAAAATGTGAAAATTGTGAATTTTGCTTTGAAATTTAAATGTCTACATCCGGCGTTAATGAAAGTGTTAATTGGGTGATGATATATCTTTGAAAAATTATACATCAGCAAAGGAAAATGGAGCCAGACACAAACATTCAGTGTTAAACATATAATTTTCAGCAGATGTTTCTGTATTGTATGAGTGTGAAAAAAAAAAGCTAATATAATCATTCTTTACCCATCAGGCAAAATTAATATTAGACATTATAGTCAGGAAGACATAAACCTCAAACCTCAAGAGCATTAGCTTTTAGCTTTTCTTTGCAATGTAACAATATTCGGTTTTTTATTCGGTATTTCTGGTATCCACCTCAGATTATTTGCAGTTAACAAATGCCTTGAAAACAGATTGTTGTGGACTTTTATGGAGCCAGGAACAATAGCAGTACCAATGATCTTAAGAAAAATACACAGAATGGTGTATTCTAACACAGACTGTCAATTCCTGAAGCCTGTCAGTGACGGTCATGTCAGGTGATTGCACAGAGTGAAACGCCCCCTGGATTTACTTTCCATTTGGGCTGATATTTTTCAGCCTTCTTCACTGACACATCTGTAACACATCATCAGCAGTGATTGAGAAGGTGCATGTGAAATACAGTCGTGGGTGTAATGAACACAAACAAGCCAGATTATTTACACTACCTTTTCTTGGAATCCAAAATGCATTTGGATGAGAAACTAACAGTGGATAGACTAAGCCCACGCTGTCAGCCAGAACCATTATTGTAGTGTTTTTTTGGTTTTGAACACAAGGGTTACAACTTACCTTGTCTGTTACCATGTTTGGTATTCAGAGGAACCATGGCATGAACCCAGTAAAGCATTATATGTCTTTGCCTATATGTCTTTAAGTGTGTGTATAATAATTTGCCCCATAGCATTCCTATTATGCTGTTGATGAAACCTTGTTATATAATACATTGATCAGCAGTAATAGTTTCATTGCCAAGCTATCAATAGATATTAGATTTTAGCCCTCTCATCTAATATTACAACCAGCCATCACTGGTAACAAGTATCAACTAATGTGGGGATTTCTTTGTCAGATTTGTTTCATCTTGGCAAGTGCTGTTGGATCTTCAGTGATTAATGCTTTGCTGGTGTGTGTGTACTTGCAGACAAGTTGCTATGATTACTGAGAAAACAAAGTGACTTACGCTGTGGGGGCATTTTGCTGGTAGGGTTTGTGAAGGAATATCTTTAGGAGGAATGGTGTTCATCCCTACAGTACAGTTCCAGAGACCAGAAGCTCTTCTTGTGGCTTGTGTTTGCCCAACACTACACTATACACTTTATGTTAGTTTTTCTTTTATTTGTCACTCACGTCATTCGTGTGTACACACTATGCCTGTGTGTATGTGAAGTTTGTGACCTAGTCACAAGCTGAGACAGGAAACGTCTGTCCATTTGCTGCAATCATGGAAGGGTGTAGTAAAAGGTTGGGCTGGAGATTTGCCACTAAAAGGAAGCAGCTTTGTAGATTTTTCTTATTATACTAATCTATTTAAAGCTAATATATTCTAAATCCAGGGGGGCATGGTGGCAAAGTGGTTAGCACTGTTGCCTCGCACCGCCAGGGTTGGGGGTTCAAATCCTGCCTCTGTCCTGCCCTGTGTGCGCAGCGCGTGCATGTTCTCCCCGTGCTGTGGAGGTTTCCTCCCCCAGTCTATTGTAGGCTGATTGGCATTTCCAGATTGTCCACAGAGTGTGAATGTGTGTGTGTGATTGTGCCCTGCAGTGCATAGGCTCCAGGCTCCCCTGCAACCCTGTGTAGGATAAGTGGTACAGAGAATGGATGGTTATATATACATTATACTTTCATAGCTTTTGCTGCCTATAAAAACTGTATGAGATCTGGATACTTTTATGACGTAAAGATCATGTGGTTAAAAATTAAAGTTAAAAATGATTATCATAAATATGTCTCTGTTATACTTGAAATATTTGAAAAATCAAACAGTAAATCTGAGGTTCTTTAATCTCTAATATCACTAAAAATCTTTAAATAAAAAAGGGGTTTTATAGAGTAGATCACTGTGATCTGTGGCTACTGTGTCATCTCTGCTCTTGTTCTTATTTCTTAATTCACACAAGAAAATGTATTTAATTGAGTTCTGCAACATGCATTCTGTAAAACTGGGGAGCATGAAAAAAATGAATCCCTGGTCAAACCTTGTCATCTGTCAAAAAAAGATATATACTAAATATATATACAGTATATATATATATATATACACATATGAGGGTAAAAAGGTTGCAGTGACCAGACTTGCGTTCATTAAATGAAAAACAACTTTTATTTCAGAAAGTAAAATCCCAGGCTTACATTCAAATTTTCATTTAATATTAGGTAATATATCAATATGGGTATTAGAAGAGATTACATGAGAGTGGCATATACAAAGTGGAATTTGCCCAAAACAGAGGCGTGTCTCAGTTTCAGTTTTTTTTTTTTTTAAATAAGAGGAAACACCATCCAATTATGCTTACCATGAAGACTGAATATTTTATGGATAAAATTAATAACACTTAATTAAAGAGTACCAGATGTCTGCTTGCTCCAGTAATTTGCTCCTTCACTCCATGTTTTGTATTTGCCAATTTCTTTCAGGGTTAAAGGCAAGTGCTTATGTTTAAAGGTGGTTGTCCAGATGCTAATGAAAAAGAAATGCGTAACCATAGTATAAATAGAAGTAACTTTCCCCATGTATATATTTCCATAACTTTTGGAAATCTTCTTGCCAACTCTCAGTATGGCCCTTAATTCCTGAATGGCCAAAGTTCAAATGAATGGTACATTAAGAAGTACAGATGTGGCTTTTAAGAATGCATTGTAATGTTTGCCAGTGTTTTTTCCAAAAAGGTTGATCTGTTACGCATGTGATGACCGTGCACTGAGGAACCATTTACCAAAAGCACATGAATTGTTATTTGAATCGTCACCTTGTTTACTGCTCACACATCATATGGTTGGAATTAGAAAAAAGGAAAGGCCAACATCTCTCAAGAAGTGCTGATTCCACACTGGTTCATGTATCTAGCCAACTGGTATCACTTGGAATTCATGGATGTTTTATCAATTAAGCATGATTTATTATCAATTGATTTTAAGTTATTTATTGCGGTGTTGCAATAAAGTTTGCACACACACCTACAGTATATATACATATTCTCTTTTCTTCAGCCATACCCTGCTATATGTGTTCCTGTGTTGCTGTTTCATCCTAGTTCTAGAGTAAGAAGTATAATTTATCTTGGCATTGAGAATCTGTGGGGGAAGTAATGAAGTGAAGTGAAGTGACTTGTGGCCAAGTACGGTGACCCATACTCGGAATTTGTGCTCTGCATTTAACCCATCCAAGTGCGCACACACAGTAGTGAGCCTTTTTTTTTTTTTGCTGCAGCGCCCGGGGAGCAGTTGGGGGTTCAGTGCCTTGCTCAAGAGTCTCACCTCAGTTGTGGTATTGAGGGTGGGACAGAGCGCTGGTTCACCTTTGGGTTGCAAATCCGACTCTCTATCCATTAGGCCACGACTGCCCCAGCCGTGGGGGTCTACATGTTTTCTCATCATCATTGAGGTGAGTCATAAGGTCATTGTATATTATTATGATCAGATTATAGATATATTGTGGCATTGAATTGAGCTTTAAACTGAATCTGATTACTTTACATGATTTGTTAGGAAATTAGGAAGCAAACAGTAGGAAACTAATACCATTAACATGTATATACAACACCACACACCCACACACACACACACACACACACACACACACACACAGACACACTGACTTAGGAAAAAATCTGTTCAGGCCTATAACAGACAGCTCTTGGCCTAATGCACATTTTCTGTGAGGATATATGCATGTCTTCACACTGTCCTAACTCATCTATCACTAAGTAAGAGAGATGGAGAGAGGGATAGAAAAAAGGAGGACAGGGATAAGTGCTGTCTGGGGATAGCGTAGGGTGGATTCTCTGACTGACTGGATTCACAAGGCCTGACGGCTTTACTGACAGTCTTCAGGTCCCCCTAAGATTTCCAAGTGCACCATGGGATGAAAATTGGTCTTTACTCCTTGGGCAAGAGAGAGAGTAAGACAGGGACAAAGAAAGATAGAGAAAGTTGCTGTTCCTTCTTCCCAGTACATATAAATGTGGACAGGACAGTCAGACCTAAAAGCTAAGAGATGGATTTACATCACCATGAAGAGAGAGCTGGTGAGAAAGAATTGAATATTTACAAGTGGCAATATATGGCAAGGCTAAGTGAAGCATTTATTTTCTTATACACCCATCCTCAAACATACCCACTCCATCTGACTGAGAAGCACCAAGGGGCAAAAGAAAGCATTCATGCTCTCATGTTCCTCATGGTTTATGGTGTGGTGTTCTTCACACACATTAAATTTGTATTTCCCAGACATTAAATATGTGCTTTGTTAACCCACTTCTGCTCTATCCATCATCAGCAGGGCTTTGTTCTTATGATGATTAGCTATTCTTCTCAATTTCTCTCACATTCAATATTTACATAAAATATTGTATATGTAGGATATTATGTATTGTATCCTGCCCAATCCTGTCCAACATGCAAATAGGAGATGAGTATGTGTTCTGACATGGAATGATTTATGTGGATTATTTTTATTGCTCAAGTGCAAATAAGCGATGTGGGTCTAAAATCAGTATCTGGATACTCTCTTATGACATGCTATTAAATCTGTCCTCAGCTCACCTGGGTTAGCAAAAATCATGATTTACTCATGGAAATGTGTTGCAGTTAACTCCTCTTACAAGCCTGCAGTGTAACCAAGTCGTCTAAAGAAGGTCTGAGAAAAGCTTCCCTCTGAGTTATTAGAAAGGTTTACATTTTTGTTGTTTCTGTGATTTTGTCATTTTGTTGTTTCAGGGGGTAGCACTGGGAGCAACAGTGTTTGTAACATCTGTTGGAAATTAAATGGACTAGTGCTGTCAGGAAAGTGAAAAACTGAATGTTTTAAACTGCAACAACTGAATGTTTTAAACAGCAACAACACTCTGCAAAGTACTCTACAAAGGCTATAAAGTATGATTCCAGTGGACAACTGAACACATATTTAAGGATTTTTGTTCAAATTCTCTCCTAAATATTCCTTAGATATATGTAAACTTCTCATAATTTGTCACCGCTACCTTTATAGAAGTGTTCTTTCACCATCCTGTCTGAACTGCAGGCTTTACCCACGTGGCTCCTGTATTTGGCCTCTACTTCCTTATGGCCCAGAAGATCTTGGCGCTCATGCAAGATTTATCACAGTAGTATCCATACCTTTACTGACTGAATAATATATGTATTCAAACTGTAAGATTATGCTCTAATGATGCCTTATCTCATAACCTGGATTTATACCAGTGGAGTCTGTAGCTGTCATTGAACAGCAATGCAGTTTACAGAGAAGATACAGATGAATGAATTAATCAAACAGATAGAGGAATAATAAACTTGTAATAGTGTTTTCAAAGAGATACACTAAATCATCTTTTTTTAGGACTCACTCCGTTAGCAAAGACCCATCATAAATATTAGCTTCTTCAGAAAAACACAGTGGCTAGGACTTTATAAGATTCTGTTGAGGCAAGTGAGCCATTCAGAACTTCACAGCTTGTCCTCTCAAAGTGTATCAGTGGGAACGATTGCATCACATGAGTCTAAAAGACAAGACGCAGGGGAGGAGCACCAGCTGCCTGTCTTTGTCAGTTGACAGCGCTAATCTGCTGAAGAGAACTCTCTGAGGATTTTGCAGAGCTAGGAGGAGAAAGAGCATGAAGCCATCTGTGCAGATATAACTTTCTCTCAGCATTAGCAGTAATAGTTTTCCTTCTCACGATTGCTGATAATTACTGTTGATGGAGCATGGAGATGTTTCCTATCCCACAAGAGAGAACCATGCTTGTCGCTATGGCAAAGAGTGGGTGGTGGATAATAAATGAGGTGTTTGATTGGTTGAGACAGTCCCATGCAAATGTAAAATTAAATATTCATGTTGTGTGGTTTGGGTTGTTGAAGTTTCCACTGATCCACTGGATCTCATAAGTCAGGGCCTGGAATATTTTACCCAAATGATATACAAATAATAAACAAAATTCAAAATAGTACAAACTAAAATACCACAAAATGTTTACCCAATATTTACCCTTAAAGTACCACAACCAAACATAATCACAAAGACGTGATTGCAAGTTATACTAAAGTTCTACTAAAATCTAAACATAGGCTGGAAATCATAAAATATAGCCCCTTGACAAATCAGCTCTATGCTTTACGCTGCCCAGTTCCATGTTTTGGTTGCACAGAAACCTAAATAACTAGGCTAAAATGTGGCAGCTGATTCACTAATTTAATAAAGTATTAATAACATATACTAGCTAATTAGCTAGTGCATTAATACCGACTAAGAGAAACGACCAAGTATATGTTCATGTAACACATCATGACAAAATTCAGCAAGTCACTGGCCAGCGTTTCACCTATACATTTCAGCTATCAGTGATTTCACCTATAAAGATTCCTATATGGCACAAGTGTATGTGGTTCTTCCCCAAACTGTTGCCACAAAGTCGGAATCACACAATTGTCTAGAATGTCTTTGTATTCTGTAGCATTAAGAATTAGAGTCCGTTTGACTCGAGTCTTGCTAGTGGCTTAATTTTCTCTTGATATGTCTAAAACTATGAGGTGACTGCAGGTTGTGCTAAATGACACCTTTACGTTGGACTTCATTTTGTTCAGTGTGTTAGTGTTTCTACCTAACTGCATGTTCCTGATTCTGAAAAGATTCACCTAGTAAAAATCATTCTATCGACAGATTGCTCCTCAACAGATGTGTCTGGATTACTCACTGTTACTATGACTATATATTTAAACACTCATCTGTTTGTGTGTGAGAGAAAGAGAGAGAGAGAGAGAGAGAGAGAGAGCGAGGGAGAGGGAGGTTAAAATGTGTACAGGGAAATTTTATGGTCTCTTCACTGCATTTGACTCCAGAACAAAATCCAATAAACTATTCACTTCCTACTTGTGAGTGAATTGGGCTACATTCTGGGTTTAAGTGCTTTCTCACTGCCTGTTTTCACACAGTTATTCAGTGTCAGCGCCCCAAATTCCATACAATATGACAAACAGACTAGGTTTCCCTTCTGAGAGCACATTTGGATTTCAACCTGCCACAGAGCAATGACAGTAATTGATCTCAACATCTCGTAAATTTGAAGGTCTGAAAACAATTAACAACTTTTCTCGGACGCAGTGGGCTCTCTCCTGACCAGCCAAGGAATAATATTTGTTTTTGCTAGCAGTGTCACGGATCATGTAAGATCATCAAGCTTTTACTGTGTTTGCAAAAGATTTCAGCACCCTCTATAACTGGTGAGGAAGCAGCTTTGACAAGGTGGTGGGTTTTTTTCTAAGTATTTATACTCTTCAGTATGGGCTTTTATTTTCTTGCCCATTTTTTCCCCTTTTACAAGTGCTGCATTTAACTCCTTTACTTGATTCCCAGGGTGTAAATGTCTTAATGTAATCCATCCCAAAGAAAAAACATCACAGTCTCTTCAAACTAACCCATAAATGGCATACACATATACACAAAAAGTTAAAGAACACATTATCTATGACTTCAGTTTTGAAGCAGGTTTAGTGTTTCCTTTCATTGACATTGAATTTGCAGCTGGAAAATTCAGGCTTGGGATAGATGGCCTTTGTATGAGCCTGCTGTTGAATAGCTTTTTTTTGGCACCTCTTCATTTTGGGTAATGAAATTCCACCTAGTGTGCTCCTATGACCCAAGTAATATCAGTGATATAATATATATTAGACATGTTTCACAGTCTCCAGCACAGTTCTGGGAATCAGCTTCCACTAGATTCATTTTACACAGCTTTTTCTTGACATTGTACAGTATTTTATTGTCAAAACCAATACATTTATAACATCTGAATAACTGGAATGTACTGTATGTGTCCACGCTCTGAATGGAACTATACACTTAGATGCCTCAAAACATTTGAAATATTACATTTAGCTAAATTTCTACTGCTTATTTTGTTTAAGTAAAAAAAAAAAAAACCAAAAAAAAAAGAATACTCAATTTTCTATCCACAGCATCGAAATGTTTTCCTTTACTTAGAAAAGAAAAGAAAATATGTTGACTCAGAATAAACTTATGGAACTTTTGACTTTAAACAATGAATAAATGGTTAAAATATGTGAGTACACAGTAAAAAAAAATCACAACAAACTACTCCTCTCTAACATTAAAAGTCTTGTTATAGGTTTTAGATCCTTTAGGATGAAACAGCCATATGAGAAAGCTCATTAGCAAACTGTGGTGTTTGGTATGAGAAAAAGTAAAAAGCCTGAGTAGCAACATGGCTAGCTAACATTACAGAAGCGGCATCTACAACGACATTCACTAAGCTGGCTAGGTTGGTCTAACACTACATAGACTAATGCATATGTATAGCTGTTTGTAGATTATCTTTTACCCCGGCTCGTCTGCCCTCTTCAGAATAATGCCCCAGTACTGGATTTTGGACAAAGGATCTCTTCAAGCACTTAAGGTTGCTTGCTGTTTTCCTGGCAATTTCTGAGAATTAGTCATCTTTGGACAATAGCACCATACTCTCATAAATCAGCAGTGCCTGACTGAGGTTCTTACATCTATAGTAAGAGTGACTTACCATGCAGTAACTGCAACATTTCTAGAGTATGACAAGAAACTGATTAAACGTGCTTTAGTTTATCTTATATCTTACACCGTATCTAATAAATTCACAACGTTTTTTCTCTGCTAAATGATGCTTCTATGACTACCACAGATTTTTACCTTTGTAAGAGTGGTCTTGTGTGAATGGACAAATTATAAAGATTTAGAACTTAATTTCGAAATACATATCACTGAAACTTAATCAAAGACTTCCACAGACTTCCACTATAAGTGTGCTGTTTTAAATTGGTTTTTTTCTCAGTACAGGAAAATGTGCTGAAATTATTGTTATATACTATAGATGTGGTAGATAGAGACTGGTTTGAAAAACAGATCTTAGGTTGGTTGTATGACATCAAGTTTGAGCAACATTTTGCATTCACCGTAAATGCCATTAGAAAGAACTTCCTGAACTCACATTCTTTGATAAAGACCTTTGGACAGTTTTTGAGCTGCGTTATTGAACCACAAAATAACTGATTTAAAGACGAAACTAAAAATGTCAAAATACATTTAAAAATAAATTTTAAAAAAGGTTTGCATCTGTAGCAGTAGTATAAACATATTTTGGTGCTTAAGTTTCAGACAGTTTGCTGCTAGCATGGCATTGCAAGCTATTAAAAGTGCTTTAGAAGTTCTTTTTGATTAGTGGGATGTTTTTCCCTCACTAATAGTTCAAGTACATTCCATATGACATTAAAGGAATAATTAAAGCAAGACTATGTATTTCTTAGTCTCTCATGTCAGTTTACATCGAGTCATTACCAAGAGTCACAGTGCCCTCTATTGGATGTAACATTCTCTTCACACTAGATTTTGTACAAAATGATTGGGAATCTTTTGGTCCACACAGTCCATAAAGGATCGTAAGGCTATTTTATTATTTAGTACCAGCAATATAATAAACTGGCAACTCAGTATATAGAAGATTTTTAATAAACAGCAACTACTACAATACAGTGGCTGCACTGATAATTATTCAGTTCTGAAACTATTTCATCTTTATAAATGTTGATGGGTATAAAACAAGTGCATGCCAGTTGTCTACACATTTTATCCACTGTAGCCTGTTTGTCAGTATGAATCTGATAGTAGTTTTAGTTTTAGAGATGTTACTCTTTTGGCAATCAAATTATTAACCAGCATCTATATTATTACACCAAGGTCCTTAACTGTAACTTTTGGTTTCACAGAATAGTCATGAAGCTTGCTTTAGCAGGTGATATTGCAAATTTAGCAAACCTTATACCACTATATGGCCAAATATATGTAGAAACCTGACGGTCGCACCCATATGTGGGACTGTTGCCACAAAAGTGGAAGCACACAAATGTCTAGAATGTCTTCACAAATGTCTGTATGCTGTAGCATTAAGATTTCACTTCACTGGAACTAATGGGCCCAAACCTGTTCCAGCATGACAATGTCCCTGTGCACAAAGCGAGCTCCATGAAGACCTGGTTTGCTGGTGTGGAAGAACTCGAATGGCCTGCACACAGCCCTGACCTCAACCTCACTGAACACCTTTGGGATTAATAGGAACGCTGACTGTGTGCCAGACCTCCTCGCCCTACACCAGAGCCTGACCTCACTAATGCTGTTGTAGCTGAATGAGCACAAATTCCCACAGCCACACTCCAAAATCTAGTGGAAAGCCTTCCCAGAAGAGAGGAGGTTATTATAACAGCAAAGTGGGACTAAATCTGGAATGGGATGTTAAACACACACGCACACACACACACACATATGGATCTGATGGTCAGGTGTCCGCAAACTTTTGGCCATATAGTGTACTTAATACTTAATACTCAGTCCTTCTGTTTTATCAGAATTTGGGAAAGTCCACAACTTAGATGTGCAAGACCCAAAGAGCCTGGCAACCTGGCAGAACTTTTATAATCTGACTAATGAATCTATCAAGATTTTTATTTAGAAATCAGACTGACATTAGCTAAAATCCAGGTTTTATTATTATTCTCCACTTATTATTATGGATTACCACTAAAAGACATGGAGTGCTATTTGGCTAAACTAGCACTAACTCTAGAAGTAACTCTAGGAGATCTTTTTTTGCTTGTCATGCTGTCAGTGGCTAAATGATGCTAAGCGGTGACCTAGCCTGCAATGGCTGGACATATATACAGATCTCATAAAACTCCAAGCATCTATCCTAGAGAGAAATGTAAGGCATACAAGTCTCTTGATGCTTACAACTTTGTTGTTTGTAGGCATGTTCAAGACGTAATGTTTTATGATCACAACATCGAGGACATTGTTGTTGCACTGATTGCCGAGGTGTTGATCTCCTCAGTAATAACGTGACCTAGCTATCTAGCATTACATAGTTAATTTATTGATTTAGATTTTAGGTGAGCTACGTAGGTTTGTTAAAGGAATGTAAATTAGGAATGGTTAAGGCTGGTAAATTCTTAGTTAGCAAGCCAACTTCACTGATATGATAGTTTGCTACTTACCTGAAATGACTGCAAAAATGACTGCAAAATGATTGTAACCACAACCATCTTCTGTTAGCTTGGAAAGGTGTCTGATACGAAAGTATGTGGTATGAGCACTTTTTTTAATTCAGACACCCAACAGCACAATACATCATATTAGATAACAAATTCTGACTTGCTAACAAAAACCACTAATAAAAAGAGTAATGTTTCTGCAACCAGGAGGCACGGCTGATGTCAGTGATGCATCTCACTCGGGGTCTCTATAAAGGGAGAGCAAAAAGGGCTTAGAACATAACCTTGTGGGATGTCTTATCAATCAGAAACTTGTGTCGAAACAGACCTGTCTAATAAAATTTAAACGTGTCTATTAAAATATCATGGACAATTGTGTCAAATGCTTCATTTAGATACAGCAGTGATGAAACAGAAACATATCTACAACCCAAGGCCAGTCCTGATTCTGTACTATGTTGTATCTGGAAACCAGAAGAACAGACTTTTTCCAAAAAAAAAAAAAATTCCAAAAGAATAACATTTTCACCTCTTAAGATGACTGCAGTAAAATGCAGTACACTTAAAACCATTAATGGTAATTAACCATTCTGGTATATTATAATCTAAACCTTTTAAATCTAATGTTGATTTAATGGTCTGCTGTAATAATTCATTGGAACCAACAACACATAATGGTGACTAACCAATGCTCTACATTCTGACTTTTGGACTGTGCTGTGTTTGTGTTTGTATCTCATATGCAGTCATGGTCAGCCAAAATCCAGAGGCTGAGGTGGAATGGGAAGGGCAGTGATGTTGGACTGTGTCAAGTTGATCTTCTCCAGTCTGATCACATCATGCTTGGACATGGCTCAGCACTCTCTCAGTCAGTGGCCTTCAGTCTAAGTACTTCAGCATGAGATTGTTTACCACTTAACTCTCCCAGTGGCTGCACAGCTCTTGAATACTTTATCAAGAGGCCACATGAAAAATAAAGGAAATGCTCAGCTGTCAGTCTCTGACAGTGTTTGGCATCCAGCAGATCCTGAGTGGGCTGATGTCGTAAGTCCACATACAAGAATGTGCCAGGCTGCAGTGGCAGCTCAGCTCAAAGGCATTAAGTGTTTACACTTAGTCTTTTCTCAAGACTTTCATTTTACTGCTGTTTCTTTGTTATCTGGGTACTGATTTAATTGTATATGTTCATGTGAAAGGCTGCTTCTTCTGTACATCTGATTCCATCTTCAAACAAAAGAATCTCAGAATTTAATTGGTTTCACACTTGGAGGTAACTTGACACAAGACTCTTGAGTAATGGGCTTTGAATTCCAGTTGACATCAGGAAACCATCACCACATCCTGTGTGGATGTGTTTTGTCCATCAAGAAGACAAGCCTGATGGAGTCAAGATGTTAAAGTTCTGTAGGGATGGCACACTTGCAAAATGTTTTTTTCTGTCTTTTTATATTTGGGATAACAAGAATCAAGTCATGTTCAAATTCTTTTGGGCTGTTTTTTTGAATGCAGCAGGAGGGAGTTCTTGTTGAAGGGTAAAGTAGAAATGTACATTTTCTTTCCTTTTTCTTAGTGTACTGTGACATCGTGGCATAGACCAAGTGAAGGGGCAATGGTGATGAAATGATGCACTCATAAAATATAGTCATACCGTTTCTCCAGGTAGGTAATGCACCTTGCCAGTGTGGTTCCAGGCTTTTCTTTACTTCCTGGGAGCTAGTGGGTCCATGTTTCATAGAATTATTTGAGCCAACTTCCTATAAATCTGCTCTTGTTTCTTGTCTCAGGCCTTCCATTAACTGAACATTCAAAAAAAAAAAAAAAAAAAAGAATTACAGAACTCACAGTAGACTTTCAAGACAGTTGCTTCCACGTCAAAGCGTAGGATGTTCTTTCTATTTAAATAAATAATTTCTCCCAGCAAGAATCAACCTGGAATTTTGTATCAGTTTCTGGTTTACAGAGTTGGGTTTCAGAAGTTTCTGTATGCATTATTGGCAACATTAGTTGTAACAGTTGTTTGAGTTTTGAGAATGTTGTCGTGAAGAATAGGTCTATTACGTGGCATTCCATTGCCTCAGTTGTTGTCTTGAAGTCCAACAAGCCACGTTTCCCCTCCTTAAGATTAAAATAAAATCCCTGAGGGAAGAACTCCTTGACACTGGGGAAAACAAGACACTCTCTTAAATAATTGAGAATGCTTAAAGCTTCTTCATTTGTTTGTCCATCTGGGAGAACCCTTAAAGTTTGTATGTAGAACCCTCTTAAAAAAGAATTCCAAACAGAGCACTTTTTGGAAGCTAAGAACACATAATTATCCAATAAACCCCTATTTGAAGAGCGTATGTATTAACTGGGTATGTGTGTGGTACAAACTCCAAATTATTCGTAATTATTTTCTTTTTAACATCAAAAATCTTCTTTAAGGGTTCTTTGGGAAATTAAGGGTCGTTAGTCTGCTAAATGGGTTCCACAAGAAGGACATTATAGAAGCCTTACAACGGTCAAATGATTTGCTGGTCATCTTAGATTTTAAATTTTAAAACTTTTTATCCGACAACATATTGTACAGTGTGTGGGAGGCGGAAGAGATAGGGAACAGGGGCGGTGACACACAGGGGAATCAGCAGGCTGCACTGACTTTGATAAGAGGGTTAATTATGACTTGTTGGTGGAGGACCATTTAAATGATTCTATGACACTATGTTGCATCTATGTACTATGACACACATTTACAGCCAATATGTGTATATGTGAGAAAGAGTAGATGTTAGGCTTAGAAACTGAATGTGTGGGATGCGTCATCTCCAAATATATGTGTTTATGTGTGTGTGTATGCGGCCCAGTGGGAAACTCTGATTTAAAAACCTTCATATTTGAATGTATGTGTGTTCCAGGAAAAGGAGAGTGTTCATAAGTAGAAACATGAAAAAAAATGCAATAAAATATACTAAAAAGACTTAGCCTACTTAACCTACTACATTCATTTATTTTCAGTAACTGCTTTATCCTGGGTCAGGGTCGTGGTGCATCCAGAACCTATCCCAGTAACGCTGGGAACAGGGCGGGAATACACCCTGGATGGGAAGCCAATCCATTGCAGGGCACCATGCGTACACATTCAAATACTCATTTACACCTAGGGGCAATTTAGCATGGGCAGTCCACCTACCAACAGGTTTTTGGGAGTTTGGAGAAAACCAGAGAATCCAGAAGGAACCCACATGGACACAGAGAGACACCTTTAAAGTATATTTAAAGAAAGGTTTACTGAAGCAAAGATTGATGGTTAGTTTAGTTAGGTAAGGTCAGATAGAACTGTTTACAATCTGCCACTAATTTTTACAATATGCAGCATTTCCCTAAAACACACAATTGATTTGAACAAACCTCTCATGGGCTAACCCACTTAAAATTTCTAGATTAGTAGTTGGGTAATTGCAAGTGTGTTCAACATGCGTGTGTATCATGTTACATCACACACAGAAGATGCATTTATTACACTTTCCCATTCAGCTAAAGCTTGTAAATTGGAATTTTCAAACTTCGACTAAGAAACAATAAAGGGAACGCCCCTCAACCACTCGGAAATTCTGGAAGGTCTTCTCAACCCCAGGTTCAGCATGTGATGTCATATCAAAATGGCATAATGGCAAAATGTGGCTGAGTATAGGCAGATCTGTCTTAAAATATAATACAACTACGCAACATATTAATAGGTAGATTAACTTACGTTGCTTTAAAGAACACACTGCACTGAGCAAGGATGTCTTATCTCATTTGTTCTCAATTCCTCCTGTCTAGTGTTGGCTGTTCATGATATGACTCATCAATGGCATAATAAAAATGATGTTTGGCAAACACACACACACACACACACACACACACATATATATATATATATATATATATATATATATATATATATATATATATATATATATATATATATATATATAAAGACAGATAGGCAGCTGCACACTTGATTTCTATTTTTTCAGGTCCATAATGCCCTACTGGGTTCACACTATGTTTCCTTTAAAAAAATCAAACATGGTAAACAGAAAATAGAAAAACAGTAAACTTACAGTCTTCCCTTTTGTGTCATTTGATTGGACAGTGTGTGCTTACACATAGTCTGTCTACTTTGGGTTTCTTTTCCAAAGGCATTTTAGGAAAAAAAAGGATGATAGAGTAAATAATCCACCTTGTTCACATTCATTACACCTGCAACTGTATTTCACCTGTGCCTTCTCATTCCTTACTGATGATATGTTATGGATGTGCCAATGAAGTGGGCTGAAAAATATTAGTCTAAATGGGGATCAAATCTAGGAAGCGGTTCACTCTGTGTAATCATCTGACATGACTGTCACTGGTAAGCTGCATGAGAGAAATCAGCCTCATTACTTCATACCTTCTTATGACCATTAGTGGTGCTGTTAAACTTAGTTTTAAAAAAATCCAAAATTCCACCTTAAAACATTTGTTAACAGCAAATAATCTGACAGGGAAGCCATAAATGAAACCTTATATTGCTGTCTTTTTGTCTTTTAAAGACAGGAAGTTCTTTAGTCCCACTGTCCCTGCTCCTGTCCTTGTTTTCTTTCTTGCAGCCTTTGCTCAAAAGCTAAGAAGTGAGAAAGGAAAGGAAATAAAGGCAATTTGAAAAATTAGAACCACCGCAAGTTTTTCCCAGTTTGCATCTTCAAAGCTTACCTTCCCCAGCAATTCCACCACCTGTCTGCTGGATCCCATCGTTTCCACAATGCTACAGACCATCTCACAAGACCTCCTCCCTTTCATCACGTACATTATATTTGACTGCATAACACCTGGTCATGTTCTGACTGCCTTCAAGACATCTTCTCATCTTGAAGAAGCCCACCCTAAATACTTTAGATATCAGCAAGTACCAACCAGTTTCACTTCTCTCTTTTCTTTCTAAAGTTCTTGCATATATAATCAGTTGTCTCTCAGAACAACCTCCCAAGATTCTGACCAGTCTGGCTTCAAAGTGACACATTATACAGAAACTGCCCTTGGGGCTGTTGCTGAGTAGCTTCATGCTGCCAAATCAGCCAAACTGGTCCACATCCTCCTTAACCTTTCAGCAGCCTTTGACATGGTCAAACACAAGACTCTCCTGTCCATCTTCATGAGACTTGACATTCATGGCACAGCATAGCAGTGGTTTGCTTCTTACCTGGTGGGGGGAGTGGGGGGGAAGTGGTCAAATCAGGTGACATGGAGGCGATCCACATTTGCTCCACTGGTTCAATGCTGGGTGCTCTTCTGTTCTCTCTCTATACCCACTCTCTTAGTGAGGTCATATCCTCACATAGGTTTTCATACCACCACTATGCTGATGACACTCAACTCCTCCTCTTCTTTCCTCCCTCAGCTGCTCATGTTTCTGCTTGGATCTCAATCTGACTAGCAGGCATCTGGAAATGCATCCCCATGTCAAGATGTGATCACCCTGGACAACATTCAGATCACACCAACATTCAGATCACACCAACAATCAGATCACACGCAGATGCTTGTTTGGTACCTTGTCATCTCAACACTTGACTACTGCAACTTTCTCTTGGCAAGTCTGCCTCTGCACTCCACCGTACCCTGGCAACTGATTTAGAATTTAATCTCTCCAAATTCTCCCACACTACCCCATTGCTGTGTTCCCTCTACTGGCTTCCTGTAGCTGTCCCATCAGATTTAAAACACTCATGCTTGCCTACAAAGACAAAAAACGGACCAGCACCAGCTACCTTAAGGTACTTATTATACCCCACACTGCAACATATTCCCTTCACACCTTTAGCACAGCTCAGCTGGACCCGCCATCCCTCAAGACACAAGGAAGACATGAATCAAGACTCTTCTCTGTTCTGGCACCCAGGTGGTGGCTGTGTCACTGGCCTTCTTCTAACACTAAAGACCAACCTCTTCAACAAGGACTTGAATGAACATTTTTATAAAAAAAAAATCCCTTGTCTTGTGTTTTTTTCTTTCAGGTTGTACATAACTCCTCCAGAAGGGTTTTAATGTGATGGTACACTTAGTCCTTGACCTAGTGAACTAGCATGAGCATATGTTTTTGATAGAGACTACAAAGCATTTCTGTAAGTCTCTCTGAACAAGAGAATCTGATAAATGCTGTAAATGTAAATGTAAACATAATTGAACACGCTAAGGTCAAAAATGGTGTAATCCTGAGCTCTGACTTCCCAATTCTGAGTTACAGTGCCATTGAAATGGCTTGAGAGCTATGTTTTGATTCCATATTCTAAAGGAGCACAACACACACACACACACACACACAAAATTCAGTCAACTTTTCAACACACAAGTGATGGTTTGGAAGAAGAAAAACATGTAGCTGCACAACATGTAGCTTATACACAATATGGTATAAGCTATCTGCTAAAATGCTGTCATAGTATGTTATGTTTACATTCACAGCATCTTATTATATTGTTATTCTTTTGCACTACTGTTATATCTGACACTTTCACACTAGAACTGTGTACTGCTCTGTGCTGCACTGTCTCTTACTGTGCCTATTGTCCTATTGTATAGTTTGTTTTATTAGTTATTGTACTGTTTTCATAGTTATTGTCTTGTTTTAGTAGTTAGTGAAGTGAAGTGACTTGTGGCCAAGTATGGTGACCCATACTCAGAATTTGTGCTCTGCATTTAACCCATCCAAGTGCACACACACAGTAGTGAACACACACCCGGAGCAGTGGGCATCCTTTTTTGCTGCGGCGCCCGGGGAGCAGTTGGGGGTTCGGTGCCTTGCTCAAGGGTCTCACCTCAGTCGTGGTATTGAGGGTGGGAGAGAGTGCTGGTCATTCACTCCCCCCACCTACAATCCCTGCCAGACCGAACCCACAACCTTCAGGTTCACCTTTGGGTTGCAAGTCCGACGCTCTATCCATTAGGCCACAACTGCCCCAATTGTACTGTTTTAGTAGTTATTGTCTTGTACTGTTTTAGTAGTTATTGTACTGTTTTAGTAGTTATTGTCTTGTTTTAGTAGTTATTGTCTTGTTTTAGTAGTTATTGTACTGTTTTAGTAGTTATTGTCTTGTACTGTTTTAGTAGTTATTGTACTGTTTTAGTAGTTATTGTACTGTTTTTGTAGTTATTGTCTTGTGCTGTTTTGGTAGTTATTGTACTGTTTTTGTAGTTATTGTCTTGTGCTGTTTGCACATGTTTGCACGTCTACTTTATGTAGTGATGTGTAGTCTCATGTAGTTCTGTGTTGTTTTATGTAACACCCTGGTCCTGGAGGAATGTTGTTTTGTTTCCCTGTGTACTGTACTAGCTGTATATGGTTGAAATGACAATAAAGCCACTTGACTTGAACAAGCCATGTTTGATGCTAGCTGGAGCAGACTGGACAGTACAGGATGAGTCATCAAAGATCTTTCATTGTCTTCTCAGAAATGTTTGTTTTTTTGTTTGTATGTTTTAATTTCCTGGGGAAAACTCTACATCAGAACCTACATTTCCCAGGTTGCCAGGCAGGCAGGTGTCGGGCACTTCCGCATCCGCGTGACGCACAGCGCGTGTTTCCGAGGTAACGGGCTTGCTCTGTACCAGCGCTGTGTAGAGACGGCGACAGGGCTGTAGAGGGGGATTCTGTTTTCCGTAACAGATATCCGAGTCCATTTGTGGGATTTTTAGCGCTTGGATCAGGCGTCGCTGAGACGGAGAGTCCCTGCTAAAGTGGCAATATGCTGAATATGTGGAAAGTCAGGGAGCTGGTGGATAAAGCGTGAGTATGCGCTTGGTTTTTTGCAAGGCCTGTAGCTGGACCGTTACTTACTAACGCACACAAGGGAGACGCCGAGTTCGAGCGTGACGTCAGAGCTGTTCTGAGCTCATAGGAGCTAACCGTAGTTTTGTTATCTAGCACAAATTTAATTATATTACTTAGCTGGTTTAAATCTCATTTACCAAACGCTGAACTCACACATTTTCACTGTTAGCTTCGCGGCTAAAGCTGCCCGGTAGGATACAGCTTTTTTAAGCAGCTATTTAAGCTAGCAGGTTTTGGGAGTAGCTAAAGCTAGCTAAGGCTGGCTCCAGGATGAAAACATGCGCGCGGTTAGAAATGTACATGACTGTCGCCTTCTACACAAATGTTTCTAATAAATCTACACCCAAGTCTTCATGCAGTTATTATCACTTGGGGAATACAGTATCCTGTGGCTGGCTAGATGCAGCCAGTGTTTTGATGGGTATATGTAATAAGCTAACATTAGCTAGCTGTGTGTGTGTGTGTGTGTGTGTGTGTGTGTGTGTGTGTGTGTCATGCCAACATCACTGTTTTTGAGCTGGATGTGCTGACCCTGACACCACAGCAGTTCATCTGATCACTGCACCTCATCTCACTAACTCACACCTCCATCACACTAAAGCTCTGCTGCAGCAGTCAGGGCTTACCATGGCTTACACTGCATTTATTCCCTTCTTAATCAGAAGAATGTCAAGTTTGCAGTGCATTTTTTTATTGCATGAAGCACATATACTATAGTCTGTGTCTTTTTCAGTACAAACCCTTTCCCAGTTTGGAGGGGGTTTGATCAGTGCTTAGACTGGAAAAGAAAGGCCGCACACGAACCCTCATATATTAGATACAAAAGAATGATGATGAACATCTCAGAACATCTCTGTGTCTGTTTCAAACATTTAGTAACGTGATGCTTGATGCAGTAATCAGTGGGAGCGCAATGGATAAGGCTCTGGACTAGAGATCTGATTGTGAGTTCAAGTTTGAATCCCAGTTTCCCTTTGGGACTTTGACTTGGCTCTCTGACATGCTTGTGCATTGGGGTGAATCTGCATCGGGACACAGCTTATGAGGTAAGGTGGTTAGGGGTAGCAGAGGTGCACTGATGGGCTGATGTGCACACCTTCACTCGTTAACAGAGCATCATAAAATGCATATCTGCTGAAAGACACGCATGACATGTCTTCAGACACACACTGACTGGTTGCAGCAGGAAGGCGTGTGTATGGACCAGGAGACTGTGACGAGATGTTCTGACCCCTCTAATATGGGTTTAATCAGAGTAATATTGACAATATAGTTCTTTAATCTGACTGCAAATGTGGCATTTCTCCGATAGAACACCATCATTTTCACAAAGTATCCGGAAAGTGCTGATGTGCAGCGAGATAAAGGAGAGAGAGAGAGAGAGAGAGAGAGAAAGAGAAGTGTCAGAGCTCCACTCATCAGCATGGGTCCAAATCCATCTTCACACACAACAATATTTTAGTTATATAGTGTACTACAAGTATATATGCTTCCGTTCGTGTTCAGTTCGTGCATTTTAAAACTGCATTTTAGAAATGGTGTGCAATAGAGGCCCAAAGGTCTGAGAGCACTAGTGAAAATGCTCCTATTTTGCAATTTTTTTCTAAATTAGTACAACAATTTTCATTACAAATTATACAACAACCTGAGTGAAAAGTAGAATCTTTGAAATATTTGCATGAATTTCAGACTTTCTTAGTACTTGGTACATCCCCTTTTTGGCTTTAACGACAGTGTGCACTGTTATTGAATATTAAATACTCAAGATATTGAAAAAATTCTAAAATCTTCTGTTTATTTCTTTTATATGAATGTATATATATATTTTTATATATTTGTTTTTTTTTTTATCTTGAATTGTCTTAGACTCGATCTTTTTAGAAAATCTGAAATATCGCAGATTGATTCCTATCCCTTGTCAGCATGTCATGGTGTATCCGTCTAACTCCTAACACACTGCAGTATTTTTAGCCCAGTGTTTCAGTAAATGTGTAAATGAGTTCTGTAAAACGTTGAGAATTTTTCAACTTTTGCAAGGCATAAACACTAAAGCAGAGTTTCCTCTTCGTCTGTGTGCAGCCAACTAACTGTGGCAGTACTTTAGCTAGTTAAACATGTTGTAAGTTAACCCATCGTTTCTCCAGGAAGTAAAATAAATGCCAGTGTGTGCCAGCTGTAGTTAAAGTGTCACGCTGCTCATCCATGCACACATTGCAGCGAATAATAGTATTCAAAATCTGAGTAGTGATTTTGCCTGAAATGCCCATCTCTAATACTGAACAGCCCCGTATCAGTGTATCAGAACCCAGAGCTGACAGAAAAGCTAGTGTCAGAGACAGTCAGAGTAGATACAGACCACTGCTTGAAATATGCACGGAATATTTCATTGTATCATGCTGAACATGGCAGCTGCCATTCTCCTTGCTAGTAAACGCATTAGCTAAAAAGCCTCATCTATCAGGTGCTTACACTGACACACATGCAGATATAGGCCTCTTTGCTCCATTTGTAATGAAGAAACAAGCATGTGCAGTAGCTGGAGCTACAGGTTTTTACACTTTAGACCACTTCATGTTTGTTATATTTCAACAGCCATTTCAAATCCATGTTTGAGATGTCCTCTTGGTGAGCTGGTATGTGGGTCTCTTCCCAGTCAAGCAGACAGGATTCTGGTCTTGTAGGACTGAAAAGAACTGTTATTTCTGGTTGGAGTTCTCATCATTTGGAGATCACTCGCTGCTGCTAAGGATGATCCCACACAGACAGCCTAAATTTACATGAGATTACTGTGGATGGTTCCACTTAGAAACCATTAAGATGGCTTTGGACTTCAGCTGGTACGACTGCTTTAGGACTGCAATTCCCATGATCAGTTTTGTACTGAAGTCTCCATCAGTGAACAGTTGATAACTTGATAACTGATAACAAAATAGACTTCGTGTGTAAACTTTAATGAACTTTTGTGGGTACACAATTGCACCTTTTGACCATGTAGTACACAGTTATAGAAGGGATTTATTTATAATCGCACTGTCCGTTAGCACCCAGATGAGGATGGGTTCCCTTTTGAGCCTGGTTCCTCTCAAGATTTCTTCCTCATATCTTCTCAGGGAGTTCTTCCTTGCCACCGTCACCTCTGGCTTGCTCATTAGGGATAAATTCATACATTTAAAATTTATATCCTAAATTTATTTATTTCTGTAACGCTGCTTTGTGACATTGTCCATTGTTAAAAGCGCTATACAAATAAAATTGAATTGAATTGAATTGAACTGGAGTGTTGTCATGATGTCTGCCTAGTGGACAGACAGTACTATAAGGTCTTTGTTAACACTGATCTGTTTTTTTTTTCTATCCATTCTTTCTGTAGTGAAATGTGAGACTCTCATTTAGTTTTTTACTTTCTGCCATTTAGTGTACACATTCACATTAAGTACATGTGTGCCAGCAGACACCTATGCAGCCGATTAAATACACGGACAGAGAAGTATAAACCAGCTCTAACCCTCAGTTGCTTTGATTGCATTCTCTCTCAATTATATGTTGCTTTGGACAAAATGTTATCGATTAATATTGAGTTGGAGGGAACTATGAAGTAGAGGTGTTATTTACAGTTGAAATAAAAATTCTACATACCCCTGTTATCATGGCATTTTTGTGATGCAAAACAAAAATTAAACCAAGAAAAATCATGCCAGATCTTTTTCCACCTTTAATCGCTCTCTCACTATAAAGCAGTAACTGAAGATGAAAATGAATGAGTAAAGCATAATATACACAGAGACAGTAAACACGTTGCACAGCTCCATGCCATGTCCAGCGTGCCTCCATGGTAATGAACATGGCCTTTCTTTGTCCCAGGAGCTTCATATCTGACCTCCTGTCTCCATGAGAGTAAATCATGCACACCCCTGCAACATTTTTGTGGTCACGTGGGTCCCAAGAGAGATCCCAGTTTTGCTCAACATCTCTACTATGAAGAAAACTGGTACTTGGGTCCTTTATTATTTTTTTAAAGAAAATAAAATATAATGTGATTAATCTTGAAGAGTATTGAATTAAATTTGAGTACTGAATTGAAGAATGCTGAATAGTATAAGACTGGGACCCTGTAATGCTGGACTATCTTTGCACGTTCAGTAATAAATGATGATGAAGTAATGAGAAACCATTATGTCTTCTTCTCTTAGTCGCTTAGTAGCTTAGAAAGAGCGCCAAGTTGTGTGAAGTTCAACACTGTATCCAGGACAGAGACCATAGACGTGAAGTGTGTTTCTTAAATGCCCCACTGATGTAACTTGTGGTTAAGACAGTGTTAAGTTTCCATGAAGCAACAATAAACAACCACAAAATATTCTGTCCATTAATAATTTACTGTATGAATGTGGGTCACTGGCTGACCATAACTTGATTTGGAAGCCACACCGCACTTAGTACAGCAGTTTGCGTCAATAAATGAGAACGCTGTCATGTGCTATTAGCTGCTTTAGAGCTTTAACATTCATTAACACCAACACCATTCATGTTAGGTTAGGGCAGATGTAGACTGTGCTGTATTATCCTGACTTACAGGCTATGGTTTTACCAGTTGGGACAGAAAATAGTTGCTGCTCAAAGTGTATGAGATATTGTACAATCTGATCAGAGTCTTTTTTTTTTTTTAAAGACTTCTGGTTTTGGTGTCAAAAACAAATTTGGACACCGTCTGCTTCATTTCATGATGTATGAGAGGTCAGCGAACCTAACACAGTATTTCACCTCATTGGTCTGGTAGTGGCTTTGTGTGAATGCTTTTGCAAGTATGACTGCTTAATGTCTTGTGTGGGTTTGTTCATAGAAAATGGCAGAGTTTTAACTGACATGCCGTTTTTGCTGCAGCTTCATCTGAGGAAGATAATACAGAATTGCATCATCTTACAGGTAACATTTAGGTGAAAGCATGGTTCAACAAGAGCTGGGTAATATAAGACTATAAACGATATTGTGGAAATGTCACAGTACACATTTTACAGGTATCGGCAGTAGCGTTGGAGCTCTGACCAACTCCATTAATACTTACAGTTAACAATAGCTGACTGGACCTTAAAAGGTGTGGGTTTTTTTTTTTTTGGACTGGATGTTTCATTATTCCTCCTTTTTCCCATTTTGTTTTGCTGGCATATCTGGATATAGTCATGTGTATGTACAAAATTTCTTCAAGTATTGCAATATTATTGCCATATAACTCACCCCTACTTTGAGAAAGGTGGCTCCAACTGACCAGTTTGTTAGGCCTGGTTTATATTTCTGCATTAACACACATTTACGTTGCAACACGGCGAGGGTTAGGGTTAAGATTATGGGAAAGCGTGGCTCACTGTCATATAGAGATGTGCTGGCTCGTTTCCCCCTCAGAGAGCTGACTACAGGTCGCTTGTATCTTCAGTGCTCCGTGTTGACTGGTGTTCAGGTGAACGCTGATTGGTTGGCGAGGTGGTGTGTCCGGTTGCAAACCCAGACATGTTGTGATGAGATGTTATTTCTTCCATGGGTTTAATCAAATTCAGAATAATACTGTAAAGTTCAGAGTAATATTGTTCCAAATACATCTTGTGTAAATGGTAAAATGTTCATCACATTGAGTACTCTCTGTCAACTATATATGCGCTTGTGCTCCTCAACCCTTCTCTGAAAGTGAAGTCCATTAAAAATAAAGCTTAAGACAGAAACAAATGTTAGTTTAGACGTATTTACACCGTTGTCTTTAATAAACTTTAATGCACTAAACAGCTAGTATAAATATAAAACACGAGTACATTAGGTTTCCACCTGCGTTTCATGTTTGCTTCACACACCGTGATATGATGTCTTTATTGTATATTGTATATCGACGGCAGGGGTGCACGGTAGCTCGGTGATTAGCACTGTTGCCTCACACCTTCCGGGTTGGGGGTTCGATTCCCAAAACTCCAGTTTCCTCCCCCAGTTTAAAGATGTGTGTTGTAGGCTGATTGGCGTTTCCAAATTGTCCTTGGTGTGTGTGCTCTGCAATGGGCTGGCCACCTGTCTAGGGTGTCCTCCGCCTCAACTAACACTTTCTGTGATAAGCATGAGACATTTTATCAGAGCTCCCACTGATTTCTGCTCCATTCCTCCACTTGTCTCTACCACAGTGGAGGTGGACAGGCAGTTTGGGTGCTTCAGGTTCTGAGAGCAACTTTTCTGACCTTCACGTTCCACCCCATTCAAAGTGCCTTTCCAATGCTCTAAAAGAAAACAGCTTGATAACTCACCACTTTGCTGATGTGCACCAGTGAATTGGTTTATTCATTCTAAGTATTCTTCATTCATCACAATATTTTTAAAAATGAGATCGTTTTAGCGCACAGGAACTGTGTTTGCTGTATAATAATATATTGTATGACATCACTTCTAAATATTACAGTACCTGTTACAATAGCATGTGAAGCATATTGATGGTTTTTAATTATAGCTCTTCTTACCTTTTGACATTATCAGCACAGTATGATGTTTAATTTTCAGACTTACTGGAGCATGTTAAACATTTCTCAAGACTCATGTGTTAAGGAAAACCTCTTCGCTGGGCGTATACTGTGCACAGGAAACACCCTGTGTTTGCCAGGGCCTAGGAGGCAGTTTTATCTCTGTGCTGACCGTGGGTTAGAAACCTAGGTAAGATGTTTTGGGAAAGGGTTTTTTGGTATGTAGGCAGTTGAGGACTGAACCTTGAAGAGACAACACCTGTGTATGTACAGTACATGACACTTTAATAAAACTATTCCTCTTCTTTATTAAGAAGAAAACCAGAGAATTACTTCACAATCCATCACATGCATGCTCTTATAGGCTTGTGTATAGGCTTGAATGGGGCATGTTTTAAGTATTTTTTTCCAACAGCAAATGAATAAAGAACATTGGTGATTGCTGTGAAAGAGGCAAGAATGCAGGAGAGATGTTGGTTTATTTAGCAAATAAAAAGAAAGAACAGAAAAAAGAAAAGAAAAAAACAGTAGAGACTGAGATGATGATTCAGTATGATTGAGTTTTTCTACTAACATGTTCTGCCACAACCACAAGCAAACAAAGTAGCCAGGAATCAAAAATCACGTTGTGTAGTGACAAAAGCGACCATGTGATATTTGGACGAGTTCTGGCAGAGAAGTAGGTTCAGCAACCAGTGATAGAAAACACTACTCGATATTAACTTTCTCAGAGTAAAGGTTTTCATTTTCTGAGTGTTTAAACTTCATGCTCTTCACAGTGGTGTGCTACACCACAATGCTGTAACTGTAGCACACATTACTCTTTCTGAAACTCCCTGCCTGCTGCAGTGCCCCCATTGGCTGAGGCTTGATCCGGATAACAGGTGGAGTAATAAGCTTGCACGATGACAGATTCCTTTCAGAATCAGGAAACGCAGTTATGTGGAAACTGATAAAACCAAGCAAAATAAAGTGCAGTGCGAAGCTGTCATATAACTCTCTTGCTAGCACGACACATAGTCAACTTACAGTTAACCATATCCAGAGAGAATGAAGCTGTACATTTTATCTGAGGAGAGAACACCACAGCTCATAGCCAAGAGGTTGGCCAACAGCTTGCTGCCATTTTTATCAAAGTCACAAAAACAGCATGCTGTCAGACATTTTGTAGATGATAAGGACTAAGGTTAGACAAAGTCATGACTTGGGACTGGGAATTCATATTCCTTTCCCATAGTCTTTATTAATGCACATAACTAGCTAACTAGCTCGCCATGTATTTTTTATTTATTTATTTTTTTTAATCTAATGTTGTCTTATTCTCTTTATCCGTTGTCCACCCCTGGATCTTCTCCCTTCCCTTGGGGCTTCTCCTTATCTGCATATCCAGACCATTTTTATTTTCATCAACTTTCGTAAGTGCTTTTATTCCCACTCCATCAGACAGATCACCTTCTCTGGCTGCCTCCTCATTTCAATCTGGAAGCTTCACACAGGCCTCTGAAGCTCCAGGTAGTCTCTCTCTCTCTCTCTCTTTTTTTTTTGAATGATGGTGGGTGGCATAGGGAAGAAAGAAACCACTCCAAGCTTTTAAGTGTGCCATATAGCATTCTTTGTAGACCTCTGGTATGTAGTGAGTGCCTAAGCAAGCTTACCTACCACTGTCAGGAAAAAGAAAGGAAGAGTCTAGCACACCAGGTCCATGGAACAAAGAGGCAGAGAATGTAAAGGGTGGCACAATGTCCCTACACCTGTCCCTGTCCTTTTCTCTCATGCGAGAAAGAAAGCTCGCTCTTTCGCTTTTGTCTCCCTGCAAATTGAATATTCTAGTACTGTGCGCAGTACACAGTTGTGTGTGTGTGTGTGTGTGTGAGTGTGTATGTGTTTCAGTGGAGCTGTCTGCTTTTTTAAACCACCATCATTCATTATTCAGTTTCCTGAGATTTCCCTTATAATCTAAGGCCTGCTTTGCTGCACTCAGTGCTTACTTCATTCTGTCGAAGTGAGAACTCTTTTCTTTGTTATGGTAATGCAGTGCCATTGAATACCCTTAACTCTGTGGTCCCACAAAAGGTTTGTTTGTGTTCAGACTGGGTCCAGCATGCTTTTTAACCAACCTGTTTATAATGCACAGTGGCTGCATAATATTTGGAAGACTGAGCACACTTGAATTTTAATCCGGAAACTATTTGTAGTTTTGTATAAATATTGAGAGCAGGTAGGCCACAAAATTTGAGAGTGGGAAGAAAATGACACGCATTGAAATCAATGCACTGGAATTACTACGTTTCCCAGAATCGCCAGCAATCGCAGCAATATGTCTGTTTGTGGTTTGGCCATCTTTAAAGAAGAGTAATACTGTTGCATGCTGGTTTGCAGGGGGTGTTAAACTAGCATGGAGCCTGCATGTTTTATTGACACTGACTCTAGTGCAAAAGCACTTTTAGATGCTGTTTAATGTTTAATTATTAATGGAATAAGGCTAGTTAGAGAGCTATCATAATCCCCATCCAACAACCACGTGCTCCTCTTAGCCACGCCCCCTTTTAGCCAAGCCGAATCTAATCATCTAACCTAAATCTAATCATTCATCGACGTCTTCTTTGCTCTCAAGGCTTCATCATTCATTCATTATTCATCATTTTGCCTATTTTGACTCTAGCGATTTGCCAGCTGTAATTACAAACCATCAGTGAACTAGTGTCTATTTTTATTTACTTTGTTTCCCCATGTTGGTGTAAAACGAGTATCATGCGGCACAAACACCTGCTGTGCAGCTACAGTCTGTACAATCAGGACATCTTTGTAAAATGTAAAGAAAGTGGGTTTGAGATTTCAGTGAGTTTCTGTGGAGTTTCCAAGGGTGCAAAACAAGGGCAGAGCTTCAGCTGCTGTGGATTAAAATGAAACTGAATGAGGTCTTTACACGACGCTTGTGGTTTGACTTGGAGTTTAGTATTAATCAATCAGGGACATCATGGAATATGTATTTTAGCTCTGTTTATGTTTCCACTGTTTAAATAGTGGCCATGAAAAGCACACACATGCGTTATAATGTTGGTGAGTTGATTTTAAATTAAGTGCTTTCACTAGCTACATTAGTTACCGTCGATTGAATCGGAGAAAAGTGGAGATTGTTCCACTTCAGAAAAACATTTCTGTACAGCTGTAAGTAAAATACATCTTTGTTTTCATTGCATCAGAATCCCTCGTTGTCACTGACTGACAGTGGCTGATTGTCAAGAACAGCATAATGGCTAAGAGCTCATACAGGGTTGTCTATAGACATGTTTTTCTCACCTAGCCAGCATTTGCTGCTAGTAATGAAGTCCTCATGCTGAGTTTTATGTTTAAAATGTTCAGTAAGGTTACTTTTGGGAAGATACTGTAGTTCCTCCTTCTGATATTTATGCAGAGCACAGTTTGCAGTCTGCTTTGCTTTGATTGCCGTAATTAATCACAAAATAATTCCAGATCGCTGTCATTTCACGTCTTATGTTTATTAGCGTGAAAACATGGGATTACTAGGATTACGTCACCTGGTAAAGACTAAGCAAGTTTTTAAACAGTTCTCTGAAACACCATTTAATACTGTAAGCAGATAACAGGACACACCATAATCAAGAACTGGTATGGTTTATCATGCTGAGAATTTTTTATATTAATCATCAGCATTTCTGTGAAAAGGGCAAATTAAAAGCCAAAAATTTGGTAGAGATAAAAAAGGGTTGTGATGTAGCATTGTTTCACAACGTAAATATGAACTGTGAGGATACACATGTAGTTAAAGCTGGAAAATATGTCCTGAGTACAAACTGGATATTGTTGTTTTTTTTGTTTTTTCAGTCGAAGTTTTTCAGCCATGGACACCTTTAACTGTAAAAAATAAAAATAAAAAATCTACAGAACCCTTCAGCACAGATTTATTTTATGAACATATTTTTTTTTTTCTATTTAAATATTAGGAACATTATTTAAACATGTGCAATGATATTTTGGCTATTTAAGTTGTAGATTTTTTTTTTTTTTTTTTTTTTTTTTTTTTTTTTTACACATTCCTAAACTTTCCACTCACAGAACACATTTATAATTACCATTTGATTTAAGTTGACATTATTTATAGGCCAAGTTTTTTTTTAGTTACTAAGGTTCTGATAAAGCCCATTCAGTTTAATTGTTCAGGCTAACAGATTAATATAAGAACTCAGTATAATATAAAAGGTGGGTTGTGATCTCCACCACTGTAACAATTAAAATAAATAAATAAATAAATAAATTAACTATCACAAACCCCCTGGTTATGCTCCACAGACCCCACTTTGAGAACCGTTGATGTAGAGGGTTGTGTAAGTAATTGTGTCGGCAGGCACGTGGTTGAGTGCTGGTTGTAAGTGGGGGGAGGAGTCTTGATGGAGTGGGTAATTTCATGAATGAGTGTACACCTGTGTGTGATTAAGGATGCTGTATTTATACCCTGTGTGTCTTGCAATGAGGCGGGACATGTCAAGCACAGAGAGACGGTGGAGCAGAGTGAAGCAACTTCATCCAAAAGCATCCTGCTGAGCTTGTGTGTGTGTGTGTGTGTGTGTGTTTGCGTATGTGGAATCTGAAATTTTGTGTCTAATTATTTGAGTTAAGAAGGTTGCCATGCTGAAAAGCAAAGGGCAAAAACCAGAAATAAATGTAACACCGCTCTCTCTCCTGCCTGCCTCCTGTGTCCTCATTCTCTTTGTGCCAACCAGGGTGTCACAACTATATTCCAGCACCACCGTCTTCTTTTAGTTCAGCAGTTTCCCTTCCCTGAGCTTTCCTTTTTTCCATTCCCTTCCATGACTGCTGTGCAGGGCAGCCCAGAGTTAGCTTATACTTCATTTCTGTCCCTCAGGAATCAGCAGATGTATGCATAACCTAATGTTCCCTGTCAGTCGATTCACTTGGTCTAATATGGGTATAAAATATATATTCACAGCCGTGGGTAAGGAGAATAATGCAGCCAGCTGTGCTCCTCAGAATCAAACAGAGGAGGAGAGATGGACAGCAGCTCAAATGCCAGTGAACTATAATTCATGGGCAAAACCTTAGGTACATAGGCCTGGTTCAAAATGAGTACATGCAGGGTGCATAGACCCACATGGAGATCTCTTACACGCTTTATTGAGACTATGTCTGGATGGCATCCAGTGACTGGCTAAATGATCCACTAGGAGACACTGGTTCATTCAGTTACATTCCTCTGTCCCTGTGTGGCATGTCAAACAATGTGATCCACAGTTATTGATGATCCTCTGGATACACAGATAGATGCTGCCTACCTGTTGGTGGGACCAGAGGAAGGACAAAACCCACACATCTTGTGAAATTTTGAGCGGGTGGGGAATAAAGCCAACTCACACTGAGCTTATGAGGTGCACTGGGAAACAGCATGAAGACGTAGTATCCTCCTTGTGCTGTGTGTTCTTGGCAGCCAAAATGACAGGCTGGCTAGTCTGCATATCCTTTGTTTCTCCAGTGAATGGAGCTGAAAATGATTTATCTGCTCTAGCTTTCACACACGTGATAGCTGCTTCACATGTTCAGATGTTATCAGGCTCTTCTACATTTTCCAGAGATTCCTCCTGTTCCATAGTTGCTTGTCCATGGATTTATTTTTTTTTTTTGTTAAATGTCATGCACCTTTCGAGAGTTGGCCATTTTGAGTTGGTGACAAAAGCACATGCATCAGCCTGCTTCAGAGCTCTCTTAGCATGGCTGTCTCTAGGCAAGTTGGCTAGTCATTATGGTGGTGGTCTTTCTTGTGTTGAGAAAAGCCACAGCCCTCAGGACAGGGATGAGTATCCATCAACATTCTTCCCAAAACATCACTATTAGAAAGGTTTACGTGTTTTCATTAATTATGAGCTTAATTCACATGATTGGTTTAAGTGAATTCACATGATATAAACTCCACATGTTTTCCTGTTGTCTCCTTCTCCCAGTACCAATGTGGTGATGAACTATTCAGAGATAGAGTCCAAGGTTCGAGAAGCCACCAATGATGACCCTTGGGGCCCCTCTGGTCAGCTTATGGGCGAGATAGCCAAGTAAGTGCTGGATGCCACGTTACACATTTAATGACTCTTTCAGGCTTGGCCTTGCTAAAAATGATCTCTTTGGGATTTACTGAACAGATCTGACATCAACTGATGTAATCATTGACCTATAAGTCTTTGCTTAGACTCAGCATTTTAAACTAATAGCTTACTTATTGCTTTCTTGTTTTGGCTGGATTTGCATAGAATATTTCAGATTTTGACATATTAGTATGTTCTCACCCTAAAACTTGGTGAGCTTACAATCTTGTTCAATTTTGTTCAGCTTAGAATTTAACTTAATGATGAGCAAGATTATCCTAAATCAGAAGTATGCAGTAGAACTGGCTTACCTGTGAACATTTCTCCATACTATACAGATCCACATTTATGTATGAGCAGTTCCCTGAGGTGATGAACATGCTGTGGACCAGAATGCTGAAAGACAACAAAAAGAACTGGAGAAGAGTTTACAAGGTACATTGCCCTTTCCAGCCGTCTCTCAAACCGTGTCAATAGCCCAGTGTGTACAGTAATATTACAACATTTACTCTTCCGTCTAATTGTAATCATAATTAGCTTAAACTCGTAATCAAGTAGTACTGTAAATGTTGTGTTTCATAGATGGATATTCAGATTATTAATTACAAATCATTATTAATCATTATTAAATGCCATTTAGAAGGTTATTGCTGATTAACACATTCTTCAACATGTTCTTCTGGTCAGGCCTTACTACTACTAGCGTACCTCATCAGAAACGGATCAGAACGAGTGGTTACGAGTGCCAGAGAACACATCTATGACCTGCGCTCTCTGGAAAATTATCATTTTGTAGGTGAGTTGAGTTTTATGACAGAAATACGTTCGCTTTTTGTGGCATACACTCTCTCCCCCTGTCAATCACCGCAACATTAGCCACTTGTGTATGTCCGTGAGCTCATGTATGTGGAAAAGATAGCGGTTTTCTCCGAGTGTGTTACTCTGCCCTGCACAGCATGGATAGAAGTTTGAAAAAGTTTGACCTGGTGGGTGGGAATCGGCAGGTGACCAGTGAGAATGGTGGGGGAAATCCAAACAAATTGTTGCATATAGCTCGGGTAACTCTGGGATGTATAGATAGTGTCTGGTATGTAGTAATGTGAAAGAATGAAAACATATGTATCCACAAATATGTAATCTATATAGTTAGCTAAACTTATAGCAGTGAACCGTTATTCTGTTTCCATCATGTCTGACAATGCAGTAATTATATTTTTCTCCTAAACATTTTAACCATCTAACATACTTAACTTGCAGGGTCACTTTAATACTGTTTTGTGTTTGTGTTTTTGTGCATTCTTGGTGTGTCTCTCTCATATTTTTATATTTATATATATATATATCTTGACAGCTTCTCTATCTTTTTATAATCAGATTGTATATAACTACAATTACTATAATTACTATTATAAGTATTATGTCTCTTATCCCTTGCTGCTGTAACAATGCAAATTTCCCCATTGGGGGACGAATAAAGGATTATCTTATCTTATCTTTTCTTACATTTTTTGTAAGGTCTATATTTTCAGAAGACAATTGTATGGAGATTTGGAGAAATTACTATGCAATGTCCCTGACATTGTACACCATAATATTTACACAGTGGAGTTCCCTGTCCTTGGTTTAACTAGATCTAGATTTAAGTTTTAAGGTAAAGTTTTTTTTGTTTGTTTGTT
The DNA here is from genome assembly GCF_027358585.1 of Pangasianodon hypophthalmus. Classification (NCBI taxonomy): domain Eukaryota; kingdom Metazoa; phylum Chordata; class Actinopteri; order Siluriformes; family Pangasiidae; genus Pangasianodon; species Pangasianodon hypophthalmus. The sequence continues at coordinate 13,521,534 of NC_069724.1, read as the reverse complement.
TCTTTTTTGTCGTTGTTGTTGACTAGATGAAAATGGGAAAGACCAGGGTATCAATGTACGGCAGAAGGTCAAAGAAATGGTGGAGTTTGTCCAGGATGACGACAGGTTACGGGAGGAGAGGAAAAAAGCAAAGAAGAACAAGGACAAATACATCGGAGTATCATCAGATGGCATGGGAGGCTTCAAACAAAGTAACTGTAAGTAATGAGGAGTGAATGTTGTGCCAAATTATTAAAGATATTGACTAATAATTTTGACTGATGAAAATATCTTTTAAATTTAGTCAATATTTTGTCATGTCACATTTATTAATTTTAGTCAGTTTTACTTCGACTAAAATGACAGAATATTAGTCAACGGTATTGTAGTTGAAGAGAAAATGCAAAAATTACACCAAATATTCGCACATTTTTTTTTTGTAGCAAAAAAAAAAAAGTGAAAACTGCCCTTGTTGTGAAAACCCGATCTCCTGAAATAATAACATTACAGTGAGTACAGTATTGTAATACAATATTGTGAATTGTTTATGCTTTAATTATTTATTGTCAGCGTGGCTTACTGTTCTTACCTAGCGCCTCACTGAAGTTCAAGTTCACTTGTGCATTTGCGTCATTTTGTGCAGAAGCAAATTGTAATATTAGGTTTTTGTTGTGTATGTGTCTGATTAACCTCATATGTGTATAGGAGGTGTTAGAGCGAGTTAATTAACCCGCTAGTAAAGCGCTTCAGTTTACCGGTGTTCATTCACTGTTCAGCTTCAGCTCTCACAGGTTAAGCAGGTCAATCCCCGATATTATTGACTATGACTGGATTATCTGAAGCACTAGAACTATTCTTTGTAGATTATTCTTCTTCAAAAAACATTGTTAGTGCATTATTATCTTGCATGTCATTTTTTAACAGTACGGTTCAACTAAAATCAGTGCTAGTGCTTGCTAAACATCTTAACTTCGAATGCACACAGTTTTTGCATTCGAATGTGCATTTTTTTTTTTTTTTATCTTAAATTCGATGAATGTTCGAAGTTCAAATTTTAATTTGACAGCCCTAGAGCAGAAGAGAGGACAGAAGCAGCGCAAATGGCTAAAATGTTGGTGACATTCATTCTTATGTAAACACAATGGGCAATATCGAGGTCATGTCCATATATCGTACGTTAAGTTGATAACGTAATTATCGTGATAGTGTAATTATCGTGGCAGGCCTAATCAGGTCCCCTAAGGGGACCAAATTCCCACTCTGACAGAATAAGAATTATTTGAATATCAAAACAGTCACTTCTTTAATCATGAGACACTACTTCATGTGTTCATGTGACTCTGTGCATAAAGGTGTGTGATCATGTTGCTGTAGAAACGTCTTGTCTTTGTAATGGAATAACGTAGGTTTTTTCTTAGATCTGCCTAATCAGATTATGCTTCTCTCTCCCCATCATGTCATTAGCATTGGAAGTCACACTAGGCAGGAGTTTGCACTTTGATTTGACGTCTTTGATTTGGTGCAATCATTTCTCACTTCATTAGTCACACTGTAGTCACAATTTGTCACTTAATGATGCCATATCAGAATTTGTTTTAGTCTCACAGGAACAAACTGCGTTTGACAGAATAGGGGGTAATTTTGAGTAGTATCTCAGGTATCTCATGCGATATGCTTTTACGCAAAGTTTTTTTAATACATATTTGAGTTTACCAGGGCATAGTTTTGTTTTCTTTTTCACACTTAAAAAGTGCCTAATGAGGCTTCTGAAAAAATTCTTCCATGACTTACAGTGCCTTATACGGGAGCCAAAAAAAACAAACAAAAAAAACCGTAAAGCTTTACTACAGCATGTGATAATCCTTGCCCTCATGGTAGCTAGCTATTATGCAATGTTTAGCTTTGATGCAAAGATGTTGCTTACATGTAATTTAATGTAATGTAATTTAACTTTTCCGAGCCTTTTGAACTGAATATTTATTGAAGTGATTTGTTCAGTCTCTGCTTTTAGAATCATTTTAGGGAAAAAAGAATGTATATGTATTATCTCCTGATATCCCTTTGCAAGTAATCCTCTTTCCAAAGTTAAAGTAAAGTGTGTTTTTGTCCTTAGCGGGAGAGCGCTTTGACTCTGAGTCTAAAAGCAAGTGGGATGAAGACTGGGAGAAGAGCAAAAGTGGCTTTCCTTTCAGTGAGAAGCTCGGCGAGATCAGCGATAAGATTGGCAGCACCATCGATGACACCATTAACAAGTTCCGCAAGAAAGAAAGAGATGACTCTCCCGATCGAATCAGGTGAAACTTATTCCAACTCTGTGGTCACGTCTACAGATTGAATGATCTTTGGCTGGCTTCAAAGGAAAACTCTGGGCTGAAATGAACTGAAGACTTTGACTTAAAATATTTTTTTTGCTTACTGAACATCTCAGTAGATTCTTAGGATGTTTTTTTTTTTACTTTCATAAGCAGATTTGCATCTGATTGTATCTTAGCTCTGACAAGTTGACCTTTAAAATGAGAGTAATTTTTTTTATTTCATCTCTAGTGACAATGAGGAGGACAGAATATCGCAGAACGGTCGGCCGGCAAAGTCTGAGTTCAAGGATGAGGAGGAGGCGGTGACACCCAAGAGTGCACAGGTGATGCAGGCCACTGAGGGTACCACTACCAGCAGCACCACTACACGCAAACGGGGTGGAATGCCCTCCAAAACGGTGGATTTGGGCGCAGCTGCGCATTACACAGGGGACAAGAACAGCCCAGATGCAGACAATACAAAGGTAGCTTACATCTGTTTAGCGTCACCTGAAATGAATCATGGTGAATTCAGAATGAGCTTTGTATGTTGTATGTGTGCAGGTATTGTCATTATGATCACATCTGTCACATATTTGAGTCATGTAAAACTGCATGCATTTTGTAGGCCAAGTATGCTGCTTGAGATGTTAGGAAGAACATTTTCTCTCACGGTTGTTTTTTTTTTTTTTTTTTTTTTTTAAATTTAATTTAATTTTATTTTTTAATTTGTGCCAATACTGCCCTCTTGTGGAAGTGGATTCTATCTTTTTCTCAATCACCATCTTTCCCCCTGTTTTTAGACCCCAGGCAGTCAATCTTCCAGTGGAGGGCTTTCAGATTTGCTTGTAGTAGACTCTGAAGCGACTCAGCCAGCACCTTCAGGTAAAGCCACTCATTTATTTCTGTTCCAAGGAAACATTACAAACACTGAACTGTAGCTGTATCGACTGATTTCTGTTCTTCTAAACTGATTCGATGCAGCTGATGCAAAACTTTTCAGTCTTCCACAGTCTGCAGGTTGTCTGCAGGTGTGCTTGGCTGATCATTGGGCATTCTACCAGATAGATTAGAAAAAGTGGTTCGTTTTGCTTTTTCACGCTGAAACTACAAGCATTTGCACTTAACTATATACCGTGATTCCAAATGAGATTTGATTTTTTTTTTTTTTTGATCAAACTTTGATTTTAACACTCATGTCAATCTAAATCACTTTGTGATACTACAGACTGTAGGTAAATAAGCTTTGGCTTTGCTGGTTTATAATCCAATGAAAGTCATATCATTAACTATAATTTATTTATAGTTAAATGCTACAAAAACTCTGTGTTTCTGCCTGATCTGAACTGTGGGTGTGTTTGCATTATGATGGCATTTTCCTAGCAGAAAACATGACTGAAACATGACTACAGTGTTTCAGGAGAGGATAAAGTACTTTTTTTTTTTTTCTTTCAGAGATCATGACTCAAGTGTTGTTAGAATGCTTTGTACAGTTGTACAGGTCATAAGTTTACATACACCTTGCAGAATCTGCAAAATATTAATAATTTAAAAATAAATAAATAAATAAATAAGAAGGATCATAAAAATTGCATTTTGTTTATTTAGTACTGCCCTTAATAAGCTATTTCACATTATAGATATTTACATATAGTCCACAAGACACAATAATAACTGAATTTACACAAATGAACCAGTTTAAGAGTTTGCATAAGCTTGAATCTTAACACTGTGTTGTTACCTGGATGATCAACAACTGTTTTTGTGTTTTGTGATAGTTGTTTTCTTTTTCAAACTGCCCACTGTTCTTCAGAAAAATCCTCCGGTCCTGCACGTTATTTGCTTTTCCAGCATCTTCTGCATATTTGACCCCTTTCCAACAGCAGCTATATGATAATGAGATCCATCTTTTCACACTGAGGACAATTGAGGGACTCAAACACAACTATTACAGAAGGTGCAAACATTCACTGATGCTCAAGAAAGCAACACAAGGTGTAAACTTTTCAACAGGATGATCGGTGTAAATTGTTATTATTTTGTCTTCTGGGAAACATGTAAATATCTTATAGCTTCTGCAGGGCAGTACTGAATGGGAAAAAAAAAAAAAAAAGATTAAACAAAATATCAATTTACACCAATGTGTGTAAACTACTGCACTAAATATAATGAATGTAAGTCGTGTAAAAATGCTATCCTAATGCACTTTCTCTCACTGTAACTTGTGGGGAAAGAAGTCAGTTCAGGTTCTGTGACTTTGGAAATAAGCTGGCATTCTCATGAGGAACCATGTACCTCTCTGCTCGGGCTGGGTTTTCAGATCAAAACCTTTCTGAGAAAATGGTTTAGAGATGTAGACAGTGTGGTCCAGAGGGTGACTGAAATAAGTCTGGGAATGAATGTGCGAGTTGCACAGATGCTGCTGTCGTTCTTTATTTCTTCAGCAGCTCATCATCTTTGTCTGGTCCCTTTCAAAAGACTGACTTATGATATAATGTATTTCTATATGTTCTCAGTCGTGTTTAACAATATTTAAATTGTTACTGTTTTATGCTTCATTTCTTATCACTCTATGTCAATCACATTCATCACTATCAGTCTAACATTGATTCTCTGTAGGTGGGAGCTCAGACCTCATTGCTGACTTTGCAGATTTTTCCTCCCCAGCTGCTTCTGCTAGTCTCCCTCCAGCTGCTGGTATGTGTGCAGCTTCTATACACACACTCTCAGCATAGACAAAGTGCCTGTTTTCGACTCTTGTGTTCCCTTGTCTTTGCCTTACCAATCCCTCAAATGAAACCCTCAGCATTTGAACTGGATTGGATGGTTCTTTAGAGCACTGAAAGGATGCTCTGGTAAAAATATTTTCATGTGACCATTGACAGATCAGTTGTAAAGATGTACAGACCTCTTACAGCAGCAGTAACACTATGCTATGAGGAGCCAATTCTACCAGCAGCACCACTATGCCATCCTAATAACCAGGTTATTAAAAATTGTAGCTAGACTTAGCTATATCGATGATTAAAAAAAAAAAAAAAAAAAAAAGCCAAAAGCTAAGTAAATTAGCTTGCTACGTCAGTATAATATCTTGAGGCTGAGAGGATACAGATCTTGGAAAAGCATGTCCTTTCTGCTCTTCAGTATGTGGTACACCACTAATGCACGTGGTGTCAGTAGAATAGGGTTGAGTGATCACAGTGAGGATTCCTATTCCTATTGATTATATGATATTTTTGTACTTCATGTATTAGATGCTGGGTGTCATAGTGACAGACCAAGAGTTGGCAGAAATATCATAAATACTTACAAAACTCTGAAACTGACAGGTGTGATACAGAATAATGCATAGCATGACAGATAAATGACATGTAATATACTGGTTTTATTGGGTTTATGCTGAAATGCCTTTGCATTTAAGGCCGCAAGAAGAATAATTATATGTACACTTGGTGTACTTTCTCATATTTCCCCTTTGTGAGTCAGTGCAGAGAGAACAACGTGCAACTCTGAGTGTTTTGGAAGGGCTTACATGTTCCATCAGACTCAGACAGAGGTCAGGTAAAATATTGATGAGTGACGGAGGGCTCCAGATGGAGCAGCTACCTGCTGAGGCTTATGGGGACAGACACCTGTCAGTGTCCATTACATGCATCATCTCTCTTGACAACACCAAATCTCTGAGAGGAGGTGGAGAGGCTTATGCATATATATACGTGCCTCTGTTTGAGTTCTGTATGATCTAACTAAATAATCAGTAACTTTCATCTTTGTGCAGGTAGCAGTGGTGTTCGGAAAGGTGGCAAGGTTGCAACAGAAATTAATTTGAGGACTTTTTTGTTAATTTGTACTAGAATATTAACTTTCTGATTTGTTTTAAAAAAAAAACGCACACAAAGAACGTAATGTTCATTTTGTGAAACTTACAGTTAATTGACTCAGAATTTCACTTTGACAGAATTATATCTGTAAGACATGGAACTCACTGTCACAGACTTCACTTTCCGTTCTTTTTTTTTTTTTTTTTTTTTTAATTTGAGGCCTCTCACTGTAACAGTAAAAAATATCATATTACTTTATCCAGCACTGACAGACAATAGCCTTTTATGAGGGGGGTAAAATACAACTTCTGTGCTTTCAGGATCAGTATCAACTGGCAATGGAGAGTTTGGTGACTGGAGCGCCTTCTCATCAGCCAGTCCACCTGCGTCTACAGCCTCGTCTGCTCTCCCAGATCTTTTCAGTGATGTTCCAGCCTCCACCCAACCACCTTCCGCTGACCTTTTTGACCTGATGGGCCCTAATCAAAGCGGTCTGAATGCCTCCCAAAGCATGACCTTCACTATGTCCCCCCAGAGCACAGGGTTCTCTATGTCCAGATCACAGGTAGCTCTGGAAATTGTGGTGATTAATTTGAGTTTTCTAATGGGTATCTAAAGAGTATCTAATGGTTTATGAAATCTATGCTTAACAGAGACGATTCAGCAACACAGATATTTTATTAGTTTCATACGTTTCCATTAATTTAGACTCTAGGGGGGCCTGTGCACAGTTTAGCAGGTCCTTTGTTGCCTCAGCAGATGGGAGTTCAGAAACCAGGAGGAAAAACCTCAATGCCTGCCACGTGGTCTGACCCAAGCGTCAACATCAGCCTGGACTTTCTGTCTATGGGCATGAACCCTCCCAAGCCTTCACAACCTAGCCTCAACACTATGATGCAACAAGGTGAGGCATAAAACTCACCTTCTTCACTGTTTGCATAATTATGATTAGGTTAGTGTGCATAAAAACACAATAATATGTCAGTTCGAATTCATGATGCATGCATACAACACCCATTTTATTACCATACAGAAATTCACTTGATTCACAATTCACTTTTAAATTAAATGCACATTTCCAGCAAAAAGTGGAGTTTTTTTTTTTTTTTTTTTTAAATCATATCTTGTATGTTTTCCACAGTGGAGGTTTATATGAAATCTCATCTCATCAGGGTTGTCTGTCCGTGTCCATCAGAGACTCTCGTTAGCACAATATCTCAAGAAAGAGTGGTTAAATGTTTGTAGGATTTATATGCAATTATCATAGTAACCAGCAGATGAACTGATTTGATTTTGGATTTGATCCAAACAGGGTCAAGGTCACAGCAAGGTCAAAATAGTTTTTCTTCCTTCCTACCTTCCTTCCTGTTTGAAGTATATTTTAAGGGTAATTCTGGCATACAGATTAGTAACAAGAAGGATTGGACTAGTACTACACGTGCATGTGCTCTGTGGTGAACGGCAGCGGAGACACTTAGTGAGTTCTTGAATAGTGAAGAAGCCCTGATAAACAGCACACTGCTGATATTCATGGCTTTATCTGTTTGGCAGCATGGACAAGGGAAACTAAGATGCATGAGACACAGATGTTTTGTTGCTCTGCTCTGAATTCAGACAGCAGTTTATTAAGGTTTGTATGGGATACAAAATAGGGGAAATGGAAACGCATATTATGAAATGCAATACACATTATTTTGTCGATCTTAAAGCTGCAGAAACCACGCTTTCCAACTGACACTTAAATTGCCAGACTTGATAGACTCCAACTGTTGTGATGGCTATCAGTGTTTCCCAGTACTATCATCAGTTATCCCAAGCCTAGTCCTGACAGCTTGTCCCTGGAGCAAGATTTACTGGTTTGACAAAGAGAACCTCCTCCTGGTGATGTTTTTTGGAGATGAATGTACATTTTGGAAGGAATACAACCGCTTACGGTAATGTTTGTGGTTGGGCTGTTTTAAAATGGATTAGTCAGAAGCCACAGTTGAAATAGATGGCTACTGCTAGGAAATCGAGTATCCACTTGGAAAATGTAGGCTATAATCTGGCTAACTTTCTTTAGATCAGCATTATGGTGAAGAGCAAAAATTAATCCATTGGTAAAAATGACATGTCAGATGAGTTGTTTTTTCCATTTACTGTTGCACATTTCATCATCAGGTGCATAGAAGACCTACAACAGGAGTGGGATGAGATGCTCTTTATGCATGAAGCATGATTTTCTGTCTCTGGTTACATTTTTCAAAAAATATTAGCATTAAAATTTGGTATTTGATGACTGAGGCATACTGCTTTTATTAGACAATACACCATACAGACATTCATGTACATCATAGAGACCTCAACCAATATCCAGATAAGTAATATGGGGTTAGTTATTTAAATCAATCTATTAAATCTTCAGTCCCGCAGAGCTGTAATGTAGTTGACACAAACAGAATAATTATATAATCATATTGAAATTGAAAGGGAAAGTTGGCTAACAAAGCTTCTTATTCACCTACTTCACTCAGGTGTCCAGCCACCTGTGAACCTGGTCGCCCAGAACTTTGCTGGAATGACACTTAACACCCAGCCTGTGCCTGCTAGACCAGCCATGAACCCTGTGATGGCAAGTGGAAACATGGGCATGGTGATGCCCCCCACCATGGCAACAGGTAACATGGGAATCGGTTCCATGGTCATTGGAGGAATGCCTGCCAATCAGGGTTTAATGGGAATGAACATGGCGTCTGCTGGTTTGGGCCTCCCAGGTGGCCTTGGCGTGTCCAGCATGACCATGGGCCAGGGCATGAGCTCTGCCATGTTACAACCCAAACCACAGGCCTTCCCTAACTTTGGCAACTTTGGACAATGAAGGAAAAACAGCGCTGAAAAGAAATGGTCCAAAAATACCTTCTTAATTAACAGAAGGAGCTGCATCCAGTAAAGTGGACAAAACTGACAAAACTATCCAGTGTCTGGACCCTTCAATCATTTAATGTCATATGTTAACAGATGTTTGGGGAGTGTCTAAAATCTGTTTTCTTTGAGTGAGGGATGGGTGATTGAGGATGGAATGCTTTTTTTGATAAGGTACGCTAAAAACTTTTATGGTCTGGGATGTTTGCCAGTGGCTGGTTAAATGCAAAGATCACTTTTAGATGTGTGTTTATTTGCCCTGTCATTTTCACATACTCCCTCTCCCCATTTTAAACCCATTTAAATTCAGGAATTACCTCAACTTCCACTGTTCATGCTGTGACTAAAATGCTGCGAGTGATTGGTTTTGTAAATATCTTTTTTTTTTTTTTTTTTTTCCATTTGTGAAGAAGAAAATAACTATAAATTATTGCATTGTTTTATGGAGTTCTCAGATGGTATGCAGGGAACAAGCTCAGAAAGTCAAAGGAGTAGCACAAGTTCTTAATTCGTTTCATTTGTATTTCCTTGTTTTTACAGCTAATCCATTACATTCACACTCCAACAAACAAACTCATCATTTATGTTACTGTACAATGGTTTGTCTTTGTCTCACAGAATTAGAATATGAAGGCTGTTTTTTATTTGACTTACAGTTTTATTAGATTTGAGGATATAATGTTCTGATTGTATATAACAATGAAGAAATCTGGGGAAAAATGTTATGCTATACCAGTATAGATAGTGAACAAACATATAAAAGGTGATGATATTGGGTCATGTGGTTACATTCCTGTTCCACCCCTAGCACTGATGTCAATGGCAGAGTGAGAGTCTAATCTGGAATGTAAAGATTTTGCAAAAAGTTGGGAGTTACATTTGGCTTACTCTGATTTTTTTTTTTTTTTTTTTTTTTTTTTTTAAATGATGCAATGTCACACTAGGGCACTTTGTACTGGTGGAAGTAGTATTGCAGCTCTAATGAATAACCACTTGAATTGTTTCTAATGCCTCATAAAACTCAAAACTAACATGCATGAAATGGACTAAAGTGTTTTAAAGTGCATCTTTTCATGGATCACCTCAGATCAGTGTTAACACTCATTGTGTCTGTCACAGGATGGCATGTCAACTATAGGGTCAATGGAGGAAATGTCAACTCCAAACGAAGTTTGTCACTTTTTTTTTTTTTTTTTATTATTATCTTTTGTTCTTTCCCCCTCCCATTTGCTGCTGTACACAGGTGAACAGAGCCCTCCATTCCACACCAAGCTGTTGTTTTCAAAAATGACCAAATCTTTATTTTAATACTGTTAAGATGATTCTATAGGGGTTTAGTTTCTTATTTTAATACTTTACCATTATACAAATCCTGTGCATATTATGGTGTCGGCATGGGCCCATTGAGAAAACACTAGGTGCTTGTAAAGAGAGTGGGGGAAAAAATCAAGATCAAGCGCCTCTTTCATAAAATTGTTTCTTTTGGAATTTAATTTTTGGACTTGATTGTATTCAATAAAAAAAATTATGTATGACAATTCATTAACCTTGTGATTTATAAATATGATGTGTTTATGGACATGGGGGTTCTGTTGCATGTGAATTCAGAAGAGATTTTACCATCACACATTTTTCTGTTCTTATGATAGTCTATAGCAGGGCTATTCAACGAAAATCTGTGAAGATCAAGTTACATAAACTTCCTTGCTTACAAAGTTCTGGATGAGCGACTAATTATGACTGAATGATGACGAGACTATAAATGCACTTCTCTGTCCAGCTGTCTTTTAAAAATTCTGTTTCTGTTGTTGGCTTTATTAACAAGCCATGTCATCAGTTCAGAGAGGGTAAATAAAATGAAAAATTTATGGAAAATGAAATGAAAAGTCTGGGAAAACTCCACTTTTTGACCATATGTCTCTAGTACTGTAGCTAGTCCCTCGTCCCATGAGATGCCTAAAGTAGCTCAACTCTGGACAGTTGATGAACATGATACAATTAGTTTTCCAAAAACAATACGACATTTTGTCCAGTCAGTATCAGCTATCAAAACACATTCTTAACTGTGCAGTATAAACTAATTCCAATGCAAAATTAAACCCCACTGTTTGCTCAAAAACACATATTCATCTTAAAACTGCACACCTGTATTTTTTAGATAATAGAATAGTTATAAGCATTTGTAAAATTACCTTCTCCAGGAAAAGAAAAATGCTTCAGCGTATGTGCTTGTACATCCCATTCCAGATTTAGTCCCCCTTTGCTGTTATAATGTTCACTCTTCTGTGAAGGCTTTCCACTAGATTTTGGAGTGTGGCTGTGGGGTTTGTGTTCATTCAGCCACAGGAGCAGTCAGGCACTGATGTCAGGTGAGGAGACCTGGGTCACAATCAGCATTCCCTAGTCATCCCAAAGGTATTTAATCAGGTTAAGGTCAGGGCTCTGTGCAGTACACTCGAGTTCTTACACACCAACCTTGGCAAACCCTGTCTTCATGGAGCTCGCTTTACACACAATGGCACTGTCATGCTGCAACATGTTTGAACCCCTTAGTATCAGTGAAGGGAAATCTTAATGCTACATCATACAAAGACATTCTGCAGGGCATCCCAAGAGTCTCCATACATAGGGGATTATATATGCCAGCACCACATCGGTTGTGCATTCCTCAGTGGACATCCACTTCTCGGCTGGTCCGCAACACTTCCAGTCTTTTTGAAAATATACATACACACACACTATATTGCCAAAAGTATTGAAACGCCCCTCCAAATTATTGAATTCAGGTGTATAAAATCAAGCACCTAGGCATGCAGACTGCTTCTACAAACATTTGTGAAAGAATGGGTCGCTCTCAGGAGCTCAATGAATTCAGACGTGGTACCGTGATAGGTTGCCACCTGTGCAATAAGTCCATTCGTGAAATTTCCTCACTACTAAATATTCCACGGTCAACTGTTAGTGGTATTAAAACAAAGTGGAAGCAATTGGGAACAAAAGCAACTCAGCCACGTAAAATCACAGAGCGGGGTCAGCGCATGCTGAGGCGCACAGTGTGCAGAAGTCGCCAACTTTCTACAGAGTCAATAGCTACAGACCTGCAAACTTCGTGTGGCCTTCAGATTAGCTCAAGAACAGTGCGTAGAGAGCTTCATGGAATGGGTTTCCATGGCCGAACAGCTGCATCCAAGCCTTACATCACCAAGTGCAATGCAAAGCGTCGGATGCAGTGGTGTAAAGCACCGTTCCACTGGACTCTAGAGCAGTGGAGACGTGTTCTCTGGAGTGACGAATCACGCTTCTCTGTCTGGCAATCTGATGGACGAGTCTGGGTTTGGCATTTGGAGAACGGTACTTGCCTGACTGCATTGTGCCGAGTGTAAAGTTTGGTGGAGGGGGATTATGGTGTGGGATTGTTTTTCAGGGGTTGGGCTTGGCCCCTTAGTTCCAGTGAAAGGAACTCTTAATGCTTCAGCATACCAAGACATTTTGTGGGAACAGTTTGGGGATTGCCCCTTCCTGTTCCAACATGACTGCGCATCAGTGCACAAAGCAAGGTCCATAAAGACATGGATGAGCGAGTTTGGTGTGGAGGAACTTGACTGGCCTGCACAGAGTCCTGACCTCAACCCAATAGAACACCTTTGGGATGAATTAGAGCGGACACTGCGAGCCAGACCTTCTCGTCCAACATCAGTGCCTGACCTCACAAGAATGGTCAAAAATTCCCATAAACACACTCCTAAACCTTGTGGAAAGCCTTCCCAGAAGAGTTGAAGCTGTTATAGCTGCAAAGGGTGGGCCAACTCCATATTAAACCCAACGGATTAAGAATGGGATGTCATTAAAGTTCATGTGCATGTAAAGGCAGAGGTCCCAAAACTTTTGGCAATATAGTGTATATATAAAATTTAAAGTAAGTTTGAAACATTTTGGGTCCCTGGAGGACTAGTGCTTAGACCATGGCGCTCTCACTGCTGGAGACGTGTTCAATTCCTGGCCAGGGAACCGACCCCAGCCACTGGGGTTGCACACGACTGTGCACTCCCAGTGCCGGTCCTAAGCCTGGATAAAATTGGGGAGGGTTGTGTCAGGAAGGCCATCTGGCATTAAAAAAAAAAAAAAAAAAAAAAACTGTGCCAAATCAAATATGAGGACCAATGATCCGCTGTGGCGACCCCTAACAGAAGCAGCCGAAAGAACAACAACAACAGGTATGAAACATTTTGGAGACATTTTGCTAAAAAGTGTTAATTTCCTCTATGTATGGAGACTTTTGGGACACCCTGTAGACAACTGTTTCCAACTTTGGCAACAGTTTAGGGGGAGATCCACATATGGGTGTAGTGGTCAGGTGTCCACAAACTTTTGGCCATATAGTGTAAGAACAACTGTATGAAATGATTGTGCTTTTGTTGTCAAATTAAATTTATATGTAAAAAAAAAAATAAATAAATCAACACAATACATTGAAGCTCACAGCTCACTGAATACAGGATAAATTGAATTAGAGCCCATAAGAGAACACATTTTCATTAGTCAACTCAATTAGCCCTCTCAAGGAGGATGCCTATTTTGCATAGTATGAAAGTATGGTTTCTGAACTGTTCTGGGTTTTTAAGGAAAAGTAGCCTACGTCTACAATGGCCCACACTTCATAGTTAAATAGAAGCCATGATATTCTAAAAGGAGATTTTTAGAATTAAAAATAAATCACCACATAAATCAGTTTATTGTAACACAAACTACTCTTTATTACTTAAGACTACTTTATGACTCGCGCGTCATTATGTTTGCGCTTATGACGTCGTTGTTTGTTGTGGTTCTGTTTACGCGACATTTGAAAAGAAAATGCGCTCGCGCGGCTGTTCCATGACGGTTAAGTGCAACAGAAAGCACAAGTGACGCCTGAGATAACAGACGTTCATTTACCACAACAATGGACCGACACCCCAAACGAAGAGCTCAAATATCACTTAAACACGAAGAAAGCAAAACCGACGAACCTGTACACGAAATTCTCGTGAAAGAAGAAGATAGTCATAATGTGAGCCAGTCCGCTCGCCCCGTCAGCTCCCACGACAACAGGACCAGAAAGAACCTAGAGTGTGGAAAAAGTGTGAAAACAGAAGATGGTGGAAATGCTCTCTCAGCCCAAGAGAGCGAATTTCAAACAGAAGACGGTGGAAATGCTCTCTCAGCCCAAGAGAGGGAATTTCAAACAGAAGACGGTGGAAATACTCTCTCAGCCCAAATGAGCGAATTTCAAACAGAAGACGGTGGAAATGCTCTCTCAGCCCAAGAGAGGGAATTTCAAACAGAAGAAGACGAAACCGCCCCGGTTAATGAGCCAGAGAATAGCGTTATCACACCTGCTTCTTCTCCAGCTGCGGTGAGGGTCTGTAAAGAAGAGAGTGTCTCCTGTACTAACGCCAGTCTTGTGACAGATCTTCCTCCATGTTCTGGCGCTTCTGCTCTCCACACAGCGGACACTCTGAGTCCTGAAGTGAAGCCGCAATTCACCATCAGTAACGTCACGTCCTCCCAGCCAATCAGCGCTGCTCCTGAGGGCGCGAGCCTCACTCAGCTTCCCTCAGACACAGGTAGAGAACAAGAGCCAGGTCCTAGCAGAGGTACTAAACTGTTTTCTAATCAAATAAGGGCCTGAAGTCGTTTAACAGCCAAGCCAAGCCTCAGCAGGTAGCATAAAGGGGCACTAGCTATCATCTGCATCCTGACACTTCCAAGTGTATGGTCACTAATTTAAGTGATGAAGTGATGCTAGTGCATGAAGTCACTTTTAGACTGTGGATCTTTTAAGATTATGATTATTACTTGTCACACTGTGTGAGCTGATACTAATAAAATCTTGGCAGAAATCTATAACATAAGGATAACGTTCTCCATGTCAGCTTATACGACGGAGATCCTCTAATGATAGACCAGCGATTCAAGCAACTTACTATGAGAGCGTCTCAATCAGCTCTCTAGTTCAGTAGTCAGAGCACTGATTAGGGAGTCGGCCATCTCAAGGGTTGTCTCAATCGCAAAATGCTTCCAGTGCACTGCAATGTATGCTCCCTAAAAAGTCCCACAATGCACCGCAGAAACCAGGGAGCATCAGTGCTCAATATGTTCCCTTACTGGAAATGACATCATGTTTTCTGAAGCCTCTCAGCTCGATAAAATGGCAGACAAACTCCCAAAAAGATCAGGAAGGGAAACCTTTTGTAAAAGGACCAGAACCAAACAGTTACTTCACAAACTAAAGTGGTAAAAGGTAGCTCTCAGTGATATATGGATTAATGGCATGAAACACATAAATTGCACGAGCCAACTCAATAAATATTATCTAGGTTTGAAAAGACAAACCTTTATATTTCAGCATAAGCTTAAACACACGCTAGACAGGTAGTGAACACAATCTAGTTAACATTTATAGTTAATATTCGGCTGAAATGTTGCAAGGAGATGTAAAAGGACAATCAAGGTAATTTTCATAATGTACGTTAAACAACATAAAAAGATAATGTCAGAAAGATATCGGTCCTGCCTGTTGTTGATAAATGCCAGTGGTGATGTTTTATAAGGCGTGTATGTAGTCATGCCACCGGAAATTGAGTCATCAGTGTCCCAAAGTGTAGTGAGCCGAACTCGTGGGCATGATATACCGATTCACGACCTAGGGAACTGATTGAGACGCACCATATGTCATCATTCGACAACTACGTCATCAATCAGCACAACCACTCTTCTTTTAACTCCCACGTTTCATTTCTGTTTCGCCATTGCCTCTACTGTATTAGTAGCTGTCTGGGGAGTTTTGCACCATCCTATGCTGTTCTCCTGTTGGTGGCTTTTAAACTGATGCACTGTAGCATCAGTCACACTCTGAGAATTTAATTAAAAAAAAAATTCGGACACTACCAGAACTGCCATTGGACGTCTTTGGACGCAATGGCAGTAAACTGTTCACCATAAGGAGTTAGCATCCTTGGCTGCATGGTAGTTTGATGCAATTAGCTAGCATTACATACCTATGTATCTATGAAGGTGGTTCAGTGAGTGCTCACTGGATTCTGCCATGTCAAACTGAGATGGGGTGAAGTGGTTAGAGACGGTCTATAAAAAGACTGACAGGAAGCCCATATAAACACAGACAAGCATTCTGCACTAGACCACAGTTTTCCAAACAAGATTTCTTAGCCACATTATACTTTTATCCCAATCAACTGGAAACTGTCACCATCCTTTGCAGATAGAAGGGGTGAAATAGAGACTTAGTTCATGTGAGCAAAATTCTGAAAGAACTAAATTGAGGCCAAATTAATACAATTGTGTCTGGTGTGTTTTAATGTTAATATGAAATTATGTAATAATCTCAGAAAACGATTGATGATATTCAAGCATCTTTGAAGAGCCTGTCTGCCTAAGACTCCCCATTCAGGTCAGAGCTACATGGTAGCTTGCAGATAATGTAGCCAGCACAGTTGGGCTAATTACAATCTACATCTGCACCTCTGATTCACATTTACAATTTTCAGTTATACAGTAAACTCCATTACTCATATATTTGTACAAGATTCCTATGTGCTCAATTTTGATTATTAATGCTATGATTTTTATCGTTATTGTTTATACTACTCTATTTACTCTATTTGCTATAGTTACTGGTGACATTGATTTAACTGTAAATCATAGATGATGAATCTACAGCATTGTGCACAAGTCTTAGGCACATGGAAAGAAATAGATTTTATAGATTATAGATGCCTTCAAAAATAATTCAGTGAAATGTTTCTCCATTAAAAATATCATAAATTGCAATAAACAGTAATAAACTAAACAAAGTCAATATTTGGTGTGGATTGTGCAGTTTTATAAGGAAACTGGCTGGGAAGTTCACTAAGCATCTTGGAGAATCTGACACAGTTCTGGAGACTGTTGCACTTGCTTCTGTTTTTTGCTTGCACAACCCAGCAGCCTTCAGTATTCATTATGTGTTCGTCTGAAACGTGGTCTGTTACTTAATGTTACTTTCTTTACTAACATACAAACATTTTTCTGTAACATTTAATTTTTTGTTGGAAAAGTAATGTTTGGAAATATTAAATGTTTGTGTACTGACTCTATAATCTATAAAATCTGTAATCTATAAAATCTCAAAATTTGTACTAACAAATAAAAGGGGTGCTTTTTTAAAAGACTTTTGCACAGTACTGTGTGCCTCTATTCTGTTCACTGTTTTAACTAGAATAGTAGTTTAGAATAATATTATTTAACTTAATTTAAAGTGAGGTTTTTTTTTTCCAAGATGATTTTAACACAGCAAAATGCAAAGATAAAAAAGGCTACATCAAGAGACCCATGAATGCCTTCCTGGTTTGGGCGAGGATACACCGGCCTATCTTGTCCAGGGCCAGCCCAAATGCCAGCAACGCAGAGATCAGCATGCAGCTTGGGATTGAGTGGAACAAACTGAGTGAAGAACAGAAGATGCCCTACTACGCAGAGTCACGGAGGCTTAAATGGAAACACAGACAGAAATTTCCCGGTAAGGTGCATATGGTTTTCAGACAAATAATAAAATATCAAGACAAACAGGTCAACCCTGAGACGTTTTGTTGCTTGTATGCCCCTTGTTGAATTACTCTTGAAACCTTTCTTTGTATGTAGATTGGGTTTATAAGCCATATCCAGGGAAGAGAAAGAGATTCGGCCTAGAAGTGGCACCTCTAGACACTACCTCTAACGCTTCACCAAACATAGCCCTGGCACTTCCTCAGAGATCTGCGCCTCATGACATCCCTGTAGCATCACGCAGAAACTCCAGCTCGCAGGACTCAGCCATGCAGACCAATCTAATGTTCTCTGGTACAAAATGCTGTCATTCTTATTCCTCTTACACACAGTAATGGCCCTTATTCCTCAAAGTTGAGTATTTTCAAACCTGATCGTAAAAAGTTTCATACTCAAACTCCAGCAATTCCCTTATCCATCAATTTCAAAGTCAATATCAATGATTATAGCAAGCATACCAAGTACAGTAGTAACCTATGCCTAAAAGCTATAATAATAAGAAGAATAAAAATAAGAATAATAAATGAATACCCATAATTGCATGTAATTGATTAATTATGCAACAGTTAGTTACGGTCCACTAATTTCAGCCAAGCAGCAATCCAATACTGCTGATATTTAGTATAGCAGGACTGGTACATTTTTCTGTTTGTATCATTCCACTTGTCTGGTTTTGCTACATAACACTCCCATTCTAGCAATAGTTCATTACACTGACGCCATTAATACACTTACTACGGGCTGTCAGTCAGTCTACAGGTTGGCACGGCAACACACACTGGTCTATCTGGCTGTGGCTTCTTTGGGAACTATTTTCATTGTCAGAGCAAAAATAAACAAAATATTTGCCCATATTGTGTCTGAAATGTCAGTTACTCCATATTCATTTCTTGTTTAGAGAGCTGTTGTATAAAAGCAATATCACACTCGCAATCATGCTGTTGTACAGAATAAAAGCGTGGCTGTGATTACCTACAACAAATCACAGCCGTGCTGATATTCAGGATAACAGCACACTTGCTCATGTGATATTGCTTAATTATGGTACTTACAGTTTAGTTTCCTTTTGCACTTTCTTTCAATTTCATTAATTTTCAGTAACCGGTTTAGGCTGGTTAGCGTCCACCGAGGGAAATTTAATTAATAATTTTAAGAATTTTAATAGATTTAATACTACTGTCCTTTTCGCGGAATTAATAAGGTATATCTCCAATACACAACATCCAGAACATACAGCTGTCTGTCAAATACAGTAATATGTCCTTGTATACTACCAGGTAAAATGTACCCCAAACTCTGCTAAACTCAGATTATTTTTTCTTTAAGGTATGATGAACATTTAGCCTTAGCATTTATTCTGTATGCCAAAATGGCTACCAGTCAAAACTGAACTGCATCATGCTTTTAAATCAAAGGGTATGTTTCTATCTTGTTTATCCATGAACACAGTCCTGCCTGTCCTATCACAATCACACAATGTCTTTTCACATAGGGAGTGAGCCAAAACCACACATCTGATATCTCTGTATCTTTGTAGGCAGTTTGCAGAGTAGAGCCTCACAGAGGAGACCTGTTCTAGAGCCAAACCACCATATAGTCATGGACATGCCAAGAGAAGTACCAGTCCGTGGCCTGGTGTCTGGATCTAGTGGCCAGTTCCCTGGCCTTGCCCACTTATACTCACAAGTACCACTGTCTCCTAGAGGCACCCTCTTTGCCCCACCTCCTTTCCCTTTTGTTCCACCATTCTACATGTCTGGGCTGCCGTTCTACCAGACCAGGTGAGTTGGAAAGGTTTCACGAGACAAATGGATGCAAATGAAGTGTTACTTTGGCATCTTCAGTAATTGCCATAATAGCCACCAATTTGCTTTGTAATATGCAGGTAGAATTCTGTTTAATTCTGTTTACAGCAGCTTGCTTTATTCTGACTACACAAGCAGTATGGCTCATCTCATGGACCTGTACGATGACTCTTTCCAGAACTACGACGCCTTCTCTGCCTTAAACCAGGACTATGCCTTCTGTAAAGAGGCTGGGGCACAAGCTCACAGCAAAGACACCCACAACAGCACAGAGGTCCTGAATTCTGTACCGGCCCTGGACAAACATGCCTTGGAGAATGTGTTCAACAGCCTTGCTCAGAAGGGCAAGGTCTCAGAAGTGGAAGAGGGTGGTGAAGTTAGAATGCTTAGAGTGCTTTAGTGGACATGCGGTCATGCACTTCTTCAGTTCAGTTCATATTTATTTCTAATAAAACAAGTTTTAATGCTCATTGAAATAAAGATTTTGGAAACCAACAAGGGCTTAATGTGTGATTGTCGAATTCGCAATGACGGAGAACATTTATTCATTTCATTTTCTACCCTGAAATCCCCTTTATTAAACACAGTGAGGTAGTATGACGCTGTTCACACACACGGAGTTCGAGAAACGTGTTGCATGACTGATGGATCTCTGGACCAATCAGCTGTGTGAGATCACGGCCGCCTGCACAGAGCAGCCAATGATGTGCGAGAAACTCGTCAAAGACGGTTTTGTCGGCAGGAAGTTTCCTGTTTGGATTTTTGGCGTAATGGCGGAGCACATAGAGGGAGAAAGCAGTGCAGCTAGCGATAGCAGGTGAGACCAGCTTGTAATTAAATATGACACAGAGTATTGACTGTTTCCTTATGTGACACCCTGCTAGTGCGACGAGCAGACTAACAGTTCAGTAGCGAAGGAACTGTCTTGCAGGTTAGCAGCCAGGCTAATGTTATCTTATCTAGCTGCTGTTTCTCAAACCAAGTCAAATAAATCGCACCATTCACTGAGTTTTTATTTCCTTATGTTTTGTGGTGCACTGCAGCTACAACAAATGACTAAAACATGGCTGAATTATTAATTTTGATGGCTGAAAATATGACTTTGCGCATTAGAGTAGGAATAACTGTGGCACGAAGGTGTCGTAACAGGGATGCGTTGTGTTTTCAGTTGCTAACTTTCAGCTAGCTTCCAGAAATGATTGTTCCTGTTGCACATGAAAACTGACGTATAGCTGTATAATTTATACGCAACCCCTGAAAACTATTGCATGCACTTATCTTGATTTTGCTTCCTACAAGGTAGTTTCATGAAGTTGGCTAAACGGCTTACTCTGCTAGCTGCCCAAGTTATCGCTAACGCTATCTTTAACTTGCACCTAGCAAACGGCTTGCGAACCGACGTCACGTCGCGCTGCATGATGGGATCATTCCGCCATTTTTGAAGGTTTAGTGCTTTGTTCACACTGCAGGAGCTGAAAGATATGCCTGTTTTATTGTTTTATTATTTTATTGTGTGTAAAAAAATATACTCAATAGACAATGCTCTTCAATAATTACCAAACCCATTTAGAGATCTGTAAGCAGTATGGCTGCCAGCCCTTGCGGGGGCTGTACTTCATGATTGAGGGCATGGTTTCGCAAAAACAAAGTGAAAGCAGCGTTCAGGAGATGATTTTCAGGACGTCTGCAAAGTTAGGGTTGTGGATTTCTAATGACAACTAGGTCACGTAAAAAAAAAAAACATGGCCGCCATCAGCCAATCAGCTTTCAGCAGACATTTAACAAACGCTACGTCTCAATGCGCCTACTTATACTATGCACTAAAAGTATGCACACTCTTTGTGAAGAAAAAGTACATACTTTTCAATGTGTAGCAAAAGAGTATGCAAGTACTGGGACATACTAACACACCATGTAAAGGAAGAGAATGTTGTTGCCTGGAAGAGAACACTGTTACCATAAACAAACTCTTCACTGCATTTCAGCTTTTCTTCATTCATTATTCCTTCTATAATTTCTACTATATAATTTAATTTATCATTCCCTTGATTTATTCAGTTACACCGCTCTAAAATGTCTCCTTGAACGCAGTAAAGCGAACCATCACAAAACTCCTCCTCCATTGCACAAGGCCTTGTGGGCAATATTAGCTGAAACAGTGTCCACGGATCCACACTTCAGGAAGCAGTAGACCATCCGGGTACCTCTGGGATACTCATTTCAGCATACTATGATGTGGGACACACTAATACTAATCTCGGATACTATTTAGGATGGATAGTAGGCGATTTGAGATGCAGGAAGAGTTAACACTGAGATAACCTAACAAAACTTGAACAGTATTGTTGTGTTCGAGGCGAGATTGTAACCAACCTGTAAAAGCCAAAGAAAACGCCTCCTCAGTATGAAATTCCTCCTCGTCAGCTTGGAGCAGTCTTCTCCACTACAAGTTCCTCCCCAGTTTAAGGAGTGACGTCAAGTGACTTGTACTGTATGTGCAAGTATTTATTATAGATCAACCAACATACAGACTTATAGACACACAAACAAATAACAAAGAAAGTAAATTCTCGGTTAACACAATCCCTGTGTTCAATACGCACATGCATCAAACCGAGAGCCTCGTATCAAACTCATCTATATGATACACCATACTGTTACACTCCTAATGCTGTTATCACAATATGGCAAATAGTATCATGAGTGATACTGAGTGTGCGCTCATGAATTAAGTTCACCATGAACTCTTCTTTCAGAATGGCCCTGCAGCAAGCTTTACGTTTTCCTAGCCCAGCGCCCCCTCCCAGCACAGTGATGCGAGGTCCTCCACCGCTTCTACGACCTCCACCACCTCCTTTTGGCATGATGAGGGGGCCTCCACCACCACCCAGACCTCCTTTCGGACGTCCGCCTTTTGATCCGAGTATGTCAGCGATTCCCCCACCTGGTGCCATGCCTCCACCAATCGCGCCGCCTCATCTACAGGTACGTTTGCTCAGAACATTCCCAATACAATACACTTTCATAAACCATTAATGTGTTTACTAATGCTTATTCCAAAATACACTAATGTAAATTGTACAAAGATGTGACTGGTAATGTAACTGTAATGATTTGGTGCTATAAAGCAGGCTCTGTTTGTATAAATGTGTATATATATATATAAATGTTGTATATTGTATATAATTTTTTTTTTTTTTTTTTTTTTTTTTTTTAAATATCCAGAGGCCCCCCTTTCTGCCTCCACCCATGGGGAACATGCCCCCTCCTCCTGGCATGATCTTCCCTCCTGGAATGCACCCGGTACCAGCAGCTGGGGGTGCTGGAGGCACAGCAACTGAGGAGATCTGGGTGGAGAACACTACCCCGGAGGGAAAGGTACTGACACCACTGGATACTGTGCACCTATCTTTTTATTTACTTTAACAAACTCTTGCTGATAACATGGAGGCCATTTCATGATCAGGTTCAGCGTGTGCCTGTTAGGTATGGGCTGTATTTATTGGCACTGGTTTGAAGGATTTTTTTTTTTTTGTACTGTAATGTTGGTGGCCTTTATGTTATATCTATTTGAGTGCTTTTTATTCAAGCAATACATAATAGTTTGTTGTGGGCAGGTACCTGGATGTTTTAGATGTTGGATTTTAGACCGCTTACCTTATTTCTTTTTCCCAGGTCTACTACTACAATGCTAGGACCCGTGAGTCCGCCTGGACCAAACCAGAGGGGGTGAAGGTTATTCAGCAGTCAGAGCTTACGTCTATAGTGACTGCCCAAGCAGGAGCAGGAGGATCTACTTCCAGCAGCCCTGCCTCTACTACAGCCAATAATGCAACTACAGTGACTGCTGTGTCCACCCAGCAGGCTTCCCCCACCCACACCCTCACAGCCAGCCCTGAACGGACCACTAGCCCCACACCCACTGTCTCCCAGCCTGTGGCCAGTGAGTACTGAACTCATTTATAGACCATTTAGAGGTAATATAAGATCTGTCAGGGAAAAAAGTTTATCATATGCGGAAGTGGCAGCATAAAGAGTGTGGTGATAATCTGGTGTACCAGTGGCCTAACATCCGCCAGGACAACCTTCGATGATGCAACTCCACTGTACCATGTGATCAGTTAGTTTACATGCTACCAAAAGTCTCTCTGGATTTGAATGGGAGTAATTCAAATGAGTTAACTTATATATATATGTATGTATATATATATATATATATATATATATATATATATATATATATATATATATATATATATATATATATATAATGTATGTGTGTGTGTGTGTGTATATATATATATATATATATATAAAACTTTATATTACTTTACACAGTAATCATCATATATTGAGTGTTTTGTGTTCCTGTTTGAGCATATTTATATTTTTTTTAATTTGATGCTTTTCTTTCATGTTATTTTTTTTACAAAATGTCATATGGAGCGATATTTAGATAGACCAATGCCCAAAACCAAGACAAGACCAAGTACAAATGCCAATAAGTCCAAGTCAGTACAGAAAACCTCTTGAGACCAGACTTGAGTCCTACAGCCCTGGCTTGGATCTAAAAAAACAATCAGTTATTCAACAGCATATACACTATATGGCCAAAAGTATGTGGACACCTGACCTTCACACCCACACAAGGGTTTGGAAGAGATAAACTTAACACTTTTACAGCAAACAGTGAGTCTGCCAAATGCCATAAATGTCTTCCTCTAATGCTCTTATGGGCAAAAAATCCCCCAGCCATGTTCCAGAATCTAGTGGAAAGCCTTCCCAGAAGAGGGGAGGCTGTTATAAATGTCACACCTTTGCTGTTATAGTAGTTGGCTCTGATGGCACTGATACCTTTATAGACACCAAATAATGTTTGTACTCTTAGTGATAGTTTCATATTTACTAAAATAGTCAGTTTTACTACTTGTGAATAGTATTTAGAAAAATTATAGAAAATTCCCTATACTAAATACCTCCATTGCTTTCATTATTTTCATAGTACTGTATGAGCCTCAAATGTCATTTGTCAACAGGGCTGGCATGATTATGAAAAAAAATTAAGACTGTGTGTACAAATAAATACAAATTGATTTAAAAAAAAAAAATCCTTTGCTCCAGGCGAAATTCTGCAGGCTTCTTCATCTTCATAAAACTCGGCGATGCTTTGCTTGACTTCATCACTTCAGGGCTCTCCCTTCCTGGAATCTGGTTCTGCTTATATACTGTTTTGATGCAGGAGTGACCTTGCTTTCTTAGCCATGTACTGTGTGACACCAAACTGCTCAGATGTTTTCTCCAAAGTAGAGCTTCAGGGCACCAAGGTTAGCAGTTCCAGTTGCTGGTTCATGTCTGAGGTGTGACACTTCATCAAATCCTCAATTAGATCCTCATAATTCTTACACTGGGTGCACTTTCCCTCTACCTTGTGGTTGGTAGGCCTTCGGGTGTTGCACCAATGGCTGAAACAACAACTGTCTCCAAAACCTTCTGTGCATCACCAAGTTTCCTTTTTACATATGACAATTTTCTTGGTTTGCTTAATTTGGTGATTTTAAATGGTGACAGACCCATTGATGTAAAGCTTGTTGATGCCATCTCCAGAGACATATCTTCAGTCTCTACTTCAAAGTCACTCTGTTCCACCTCAGTACTGGATTCTGCTGGGTCATTGGCGGCCTCAGAGTGACATCTTGGACATAATGTCATTCCAGGTTTCTCAGCTACATGCATTCTTTTCAAGAGGCCAGTCAGTTCAACTCTGTGAAACAACACAGAGTCCAGCTCTTACAGTTTTTTTGGGTTTGTTGAAGGAATCACAACATTTTGTTTGGTATTGTTCAATTCAGTTGAGATAAACCATTCTATGATGAATGCAAATGTAATCTTTGGCACCAAATCCACTTAAACTCCACGTAAACCACTCCACTGTTTTTCTTTTGATGAGCTCTACGTTGTTTGCTGTAAAAGTGTTAAGTTTATCTCTTCCAACCTTGTGGGTATGACTTTAAAAAAAAAAAAAAAAAAAAAAAAGTGGAAGTCAGAATTTAAGAGACCACTAACAGATGAAATGGATGCCATGACTGCTGTTGCACTAGACAAGATGATAATTTGAGACAACTGGGCCTGTGCTGTTTTCACAGGCTTTTATATGCACACAAGATTGCGCAATTCTAAAATCCATGTGAGGACAGATCTATAATTACACAATACTTCTAGGCAGCAGACAATTTTACTGATAACTGGTTTGTGGAGCATTTTAGGAACTTCTAGGGACTTCCCATTGCTTCCACATTAATGCGATATGTTGGGTATATGGTTTTTACAGAAGTAGAAATATATGAAGACATCTCTGTTAGCACTAGAACCATTGCTTATGCATGCTAAAAAAAAAAAAAAAGCTCTAGTACTTTGTCTGAACACTGAATTTTACCCTTTTTTAAATGGTACGTTTGTCAGTTTGACCAATTTCAGCAATATTAACTTGCCATTTTGAGGGATGCATGTATTTATTATTATTATTATTATTATTATTATTATTATTATTACTTTAAATCAGTCAGATACAGCCTTGCTATGAACTGGACTACTGAAGACGTGCATTAACTCTGGCTAGAAATATTTGAGTACAGCTTTGTAAAGTCATTAAAACCAAAGCCACGAAAAAATACAGAAAGCTGAAGAAAAATTAGTTTAAAAAAATGAACAATTTTCTATGCATCACATTTTTAAAAAACGATGGTCCCATCACTCCAGTATGTTAGATTTGTCAGTCGTTTATGTACTAAAGGTTTGAGCAAATTCTGAGATCATAGTGCAGACACTTGTGGTAAATGTGGAATGATCCCACTACATTTGATTATTTCTGCATGGAGCTTCCTCGTCCACTAATATACACTAGGGTTTTTGTGCAATTTTGGCACCGCTGCAAATTAAATATGCAAAGCATTCCAAGCATTTCAAGTATTCCTGTCATATGACTGTGACTGCTTATAACCAAGATCTAAATATGTTTTTTGGGTAGACAGAATAATATAATATGTGTAATATGAGGTGCTCTTTCAATGTAATGTTTTCACTAGTGCAGTAATTTGCTGCAATAATGTCTTTTTGTTTACTGTAGCTCCTGCTGTATCTGAGATCCCCCCTGTAGCTTCCACCCCTCCTGCCAGTGTTGGTGTGACACCAGTTGCTGTGGTCAGTGTTCCAACAGTCACAGCTACAGTTACAGCAGGGCAGACGGTACCTTTACTTCCTCGAAGCCTCCCACCAGGTCTTCCCCATGCTGTGGCCCAGCCTGCTGCTGCAATCCCAGCATTTCCCCCGGTCATGGTGCCCCCATTTAGAGTGCCTTTACCTGGCATGCACATCCCCCTACCAGGTATGGCAGAATATCACTCTCAAACTATGTGTCTGCTGTGGGAATTGTTTGTTCAATAGTCATGCTCTAACATCTTCTGACATGTTAAAAGTAAAAAGGTCTACTAGTATTGTGCTGTGTTTCAGTTGAACATTAATTAATTTAACTGAGCATTAACACTAGATGGCACCAGGGTGCTATTGCCCGTATTATGGAATTAGGCCTGTGTGATATGGTGATGCATGTTGTAGGACAATAGAAAAATGTCAGTTAATTTAATTTTCTATTATCACCAATGTTGCAAAAGCCACTTTCTGGCAGCCAATTTACTTCAGTAAGATCAGTGCTAGGTGTTACTAGTGGTATGCTGTAACGAAAACTAGCATGGAGGAGTGTGACACAGAGTGAAACTCCCTGCAGCACTCTGGCACAAAACGGGCATCAGCCCAACTAAAAGATGAGGAACTTGTACCTAAAAAGGGAGGTTCTTCTGTTTGGATTCCTAGAACTTGAATTTGAATAGACTGTTTTAATGTTTATTTTTTATATTTTGTATTAAAATTGTTCCCATTTTGACAGTGTTATTTTTTTACTTATTCTCTTTTGTGATCGTTCTTTTGTGAACCAAAACGTGAATTTCACTGATGTTCACTGAATTATCAAAAAGCATGCATGCACTTATTTTCTATTATTTTATCATCAGTTTTAGAGAAAACGTAATATGATGATGTGTATCGTATGAAGAAATTGTCCATATCATGATAAGCTTTTGTCCATCTCGCCCAGCCCTACATGGAATTGTGGAATAATTATGGTCTTTAGCTCCTTATTATATTCATGATGATGATTATGCATTTGGTATATGTTGTAGAACATTAAATCTGATTTTTAGGTATGTTACCGAGCATGGGCCCTCCTTTAGTACCCATGATGCACCCACAGCTGGCCATCACAGCAGCTCCTGCTGCTTTGGCAGGTGCACACCCGCTCCTAGAATGGTCTGAATATAAAACAGTGGATGGCAAGACCTACTACTACAATAACCGTACTCAGGAATCCACCTGGGACCAACCTCCTGAACTAAAGGAGAAAGGTGTGATATGGTTCTTTTTAAAAATTCATTTGTTCATTGTTTTAACAACCCACATAGAAAGAGTAGACTGGCGAGAAAACAGGCAACATTATATGATGATGTACTTACTGTCTGATCATCTAGACAAGGATGGAGATGAAGCTAAAGATGACCAGTCTGCTGATGACTCTGAGGCTATGGATATTGGTGATGTAGAACTTAAAGCTGAAGCCTCCATTCTGGCCAAAGAGGTAAAAGCAGTTCTTGTATTGATTTATTAGACTTGTGGAAATGAATCAGGCTTCAGAGCTTTTTATTCTGGTCTTTCAGGCACCAAAGGAGGAAGAAATGACAGAAGAAGAAAAGGCAGCCCAAAAGGCTAAACCAGTCGCCACCAACCCTATCCCTGGAACTCCCTGGTAAGCTTTTATAGGGGGAAAAAAAAACTTTCATAATTCCTTCAACTATAATTGGTATAGATTCTTTTGGATTAGTGTAATTTTTTCCCCTTCTTTTCAAAATATTTTTATTTTGTAGGTGTGTGGTGTGGACTGGTGATGACCGTGTGTTCTTCTACAATCCCACTACACGACACTCCATGTGGGATCGACCAGATGAATTGGTTGGTCGGGTGGATGTGGATAAATACATCCAAGAACCTCCACACAAGAAGACTTTGGATGACTCAAAGAAAACGGGTATAAACCCTCATAATTTAAACAGATCATAACCATGAACGGTGTGATTAGGAAAAACTAAGTGAGGATACAAAACAGATTGTAAATGAAGTAGTGCAACCATTTTATTTTAGCCCCAGGGATCAACAAAGAGGACCCTGAAGCCAGCACAGAAGAAACACAAGATGAACCTTCTAAGGCGAAGAAGAGGAAGTAAGTACCAGTCCTGTTAAATATAGAGACAGCAGGGGACCAGTTAAACAATACTGAGGGGCACCTAGCTTCTGCTACGTGTTGAACTATGAGCATGAAGAATAAACATAGTTTACTCATTAAAAAGGATTCTAAACGTACATGTATCCATAATAAACTAATTGTTAATTGGACCTTTATTTTAGTTTTTACGTTGGAGAATTTTTTTTGTCGAAATGAACCCAATGCTGATCTATTTTAACTTTCATAATCTTTACTCGGATCTGTACTGAGTGGTGACGTCGTATTGTCCAGATTTACCAAGTCAAATCAGTCACTGTTTCCCATCAGTGCCCTTCAAGCCTGCTTCTCCCTGACCCCAAACAGTGGTCGTGTTGCACTGGGGACTATTTTTCAGGGAACGCTTCTAAGCTCTGGCGATGCCAACATGGGCCTCCAAGGTAACCCACCTTGCTTGACCTCTCTCTAGCCTGCATTAGGAAAACCCCAGTGAAGCAATCGAAACGCCCTCATTTGAACCCTGATTTTTCTACTTCTTGTTTTGAATAATAGGAATTCAGAAGTAATAGTAAGGCAGGGGAACAAAAATTAGGCCTAATTATTGTCCTGGTCAAGACCATACAAAGTTTTCAAATGATAAACGAATGGTCAAAGGATGAAAATCATAATCAGTCTATAATATGTCTCTTTCCTCAGAATATGAAATATCACATATTTACCAGCCATTCTCACTGATTACTTCTCACATTGCTGTTTCCCCCTCCAGGAAAGAGGAGGTGAAAGAAAGTGATGCGGAGAAAGAGGCGGCCGTGGAGGCCGAGCTGAAGGCAGCTCGGGATCGGGCAGTTGTACCCCTGGAGGCCCGTCTCAATCAGTTCAAGGACATGCTGCTGGAGAGAGGGGTAAAACACTTCAACGCAATACTCTAACCAGCTCTGTAATGTTAGACACATAAATCTGAATGGAAACCCACCAAGGTACAATCTTCAGTTTGTTCTCCTTCCTGTCCTCTATCTTCATATTTCTCTTGTTGGTGTTTTCTCTATTGCTTCTACTGATCTGTTTCTATTATTTGAGTAAATGGTGTATTGATTCTTCTAGACAGTTTGTATATTTGTATTTTCTAGAGCTTTTCTTTGTCAGTTGTAATTGAAACAGTGACATTTGGATATGAACTAGGGATGCATCAATATGAAAATGCTGGGCCGATATTTAAAAAGTAGCTGTGCAATGGGCAAATATGTAAATAATTACATATTGAAAAGCATTTATTGAAAGATTTCAAAATATTTTGAAGGATTTCTAATGAAAATACAGATAGGTGACAAATAAAAGGAAAAACATGAAAAAATGAGTGGAGAAACATAATGACTGCATAATGAATGCTTCCAGACAAGTGTACTGAATGATAAAATTAAGCAGTTAACATCCTACCTGGGGCATCTCTCAGCAATCCTACACTGTATCCTTAACAAGTGGGTGAGTACATACATAGTGTACACCAAGACCTGAAAGCCTCCCCCTGAAGTGAAGGGGTCTGGTGGCTCTGTTATGCCATGGGGGCAGTTTGCTGCCATGGTTTGGGTCCACTTGTCCACTTTGAGGGAAGAGTCACTAGAAATCAATACAGAGTTAGTCTGATGGATCACCTTTATCCTACAATGAAAAGGTTTTTTACCTGATGGGTGTGGACTCTTGTAGGATGACAGTGGTCCCATTCACATGGCTTGCTGAATGGTTTAATGGGTGTGAAAAGGATGCAGATCAGATGTTATGGCCTGTGCACTCACAAGATTTTGCCCCAAGACATGTTAGACAGCCCTCTCCACCTCAAACCTCAAAACACCAATTGAGGGAATATCTTTTGAAGAATAATGTTCCATCCATTAGCGTTCCAGCTGTTAAGGCACATTAAGTTGTTCTGGTAGAATGTGGTGGCCCAACACCTTGCAAAGACTGTTTTTGTTTTTCCTTCAATTTGTGGCCTGCCTGTATGTCATCTTCCCAAAGTGCTGCAGGTTTAACTGGCAGTAAAAATTCTGCATGCATATGTACTCCTCTGGATATCATAGTATTAATTATTGGACAAATCTTAACATTAAATTGGCTAATAACTGCCTACAAGACTATCGGCACCAACGTTGTTGTGCAGCCCTATAGTTTACTGCTCAAAATTGTTCATTTTTGTCAGTGTGTTTACGTGGAACAAATTCTGTCTCTCTCATTCATTTTGCAACATATTTTGATGATTATTTTTATGGTGTACTATTAAGCATTGGATTAAGTATTTTCCTTCAGTGTATCTGAAATTCAGAAATGTGCAGCCGCACTTAAATATACAGTGCCTCCAGAGCATATTTACCCCCCAGTGATTATTTCTCTTTCTGCTGTATTCCAACATCAAATTTAAACCTATCAGAATGGGATTTTTTTTCCTCCTCCTTTTGAAGTGACACTCCTACAGAAATAAAATTAAATAAATTATTTTGATGTCCTCAGAATTATTTGAAAATAAATTTTTCAATAAATTAAAAAACTGCTTACTTGATAAGTATTCACCCCCTCCGTGTGAGTTTTCTCTGAAAAGTTTCTGTGAGCTTTGCGCATTTTGATTTTGGCATTTTCTTCCATTCCTCACTGCAGATGCTCTAAAGCTCTCCCAAATTAGATTGTGAATGTTGATGGACAGCAATTTTTAGGTCATGCCACAGAATTTCAGTTGGATTTAAGTGTGGGCGTTGACTTGTCCAGTCTAAAACACAAAACTCCTTTTTTCAAGCCATTCCTTTGTAGTTTTTTTTTTTTGCCCAGTGCTTTGACTCTTTGTCCTGTTAGAACATAGATATTCACCCAAAACACAGAGCTCCAGCTGACTGGAACAGGTTCTCTTCAGCAATTTGCTTGTATTTGGTTTCATCCAAGTTGCCCATGCTGGCAACAAGCAACAGTTTCTCCTGCTGAAAAGCTACCCTAGAGCATGATGCTACCACCACCTCCCTTGATGCTTGCGCTAAACATATAACGTTTGGTCTTAACGTGCTTTTAGACCAAATGGCTCAATTTTTTTTTCTTTTCCAAAAGCTCTCAGATATTGTCACATGCCTTCTATCAAACTCGAGGCATGCCTTTGTTAGCCTTTCTCAGAAGTGGCTTCCTTCTGGCTTCTCTCCCATTGTGGTGATGTTTGTGAAGAGCTGATAATGTTGTCGAGGTCTGCACATAGACCTTTTTTTTTTGTTGCAATAGACCAAAAAGAAAAATAATCACAAGTTGGTAAATACTTTCTGGCAGCACCATATAGTGGATTTTGATGTGCTATAAAGCAGACATTTTTAATAAAATACCTGATGTATAATATAATATATGACTTTAACAGTTAACTGGGCCATGTGATTACTAAAAATGTAAATTTATCAATATTTTCAGCACTGACCATGCTTTTGAAGAAGATGACAGTAGTATAAAGTTGAATGATTGCAATGAATGAGTAGACTAGTGCCCATACTGTGACTATGTAATGAATGAGCATAAGAAAGGAGAGAAAGAATGCGGGACCCACAGGGGCAAGAACTTCTTCAGTTTGTCTAGTTATACTGCAGTTTATTTTTAAACAGTAAAATGTGCTTTCATTTTTTCTTTCTGTGTAATTGCTATCTGTATTGCACAGTAAGAACTGATTGCCACTGTACCAAAGTACAATTTCCCAATGGACAATAGCTATCAGACAATAAAGTAAGCAGATGAGTAACTAAACAGAGCATCTGCAGCATTAAGGTTCTTTACACTTGACTTTTTTTCTTCCTAACGTTATATTTTGTTAACCTGTAATCACATTTTATACCTACAGGTTTCAGCCTTTTCCACATGGGACAAAGAGTTGCACAAGATAGTGTTTGATCCACGCTATTTACTTCTCAATCCCAAAGAGAGGAAGCAGGTCATGAATACTTTTACCTACTATTAAAAGCAGAGTTGAAAAGGTGCCTGTTTTTGAGCTATAGTACAATTTATCCAGCTGTTGTTTCTAAAAAAAGGATTTGTATCTACAGGTGTTTGATCAGTTTGTGAAGACTCGGGCTGAAGAGGAGAGAAAAGAGAAGAAAAACAAGCTCATGCAAGCGAAAGAAGATTTTAGAAAGATGATGGAGGATGCCAGACTGAATGTTAGGTTTGTTGGAGGGTTTGCTTCACGTTTTAGAGAAGTCTTTTATGCATGCCAGGTTTTCGTATTCCCTTTGTAAATTAATAGGGCAATTACACAGTGACTGCAACTACTTTGAATGCAGACTGTATGACCAAAAGTATGTGGACACCTGAACATCACACTCTCATGTGGGCTTTCCCAAAATGGTTCTCATAAAGTTGGAAGCACAGAATTTTGTAGAATGTCTTGTATGGAGTATCATGAAGATTTCTCTTTGCACAGAGCCCTAACCTCAACCCAGCTGAACAACTTTTGAATGAATTGGAACACCAAATGCGTGCCAGGCCTCCTTGTCTGACATCAGTGTCTGATATCACTATTGCTCTTGTGGCTGAATGAGCAGATCCACACAGACATGTTCCAAAATTTGCTTGTCAGCAGAGTGGAGGCTGTTGTAGCAGCAAAGGGGGACCAAGGGGCGATTATGTTAATTTAACCAGCTATCCCTTATCCTGTTGCTAAAAATGTGCCTCAGTGATTTTTATCCACCTTTTTGCCAGATATTGTCCCATTTGAAGTTATCACAAATGACTATTAAATGAAATATTATGTTATCCATTTTTGTTTGTCCCTATACAGGAAAGGAATAATACATTTTGCAATTTTATTATTTAGAACTACATTCAGCGAGTTTGCATCTAAACATGCAAGGGATCCTCGTTTCAAGGCCATTGATAAGATGAAGGACAGAGAGGCCATGTTCACAGAGTTCATGACTGCCTTTAGGAAGAAAGAGAAAGAAGACTCCAAAAACAAAGGAGAAAAGGTAACTCTAACTAGGATTTAAAGGGTAGGTTGACAAATTCGAATAAAGGATTGTCGGGTTATTCTGTTAATAAGTGTACTACAGTAAATATGTCTCTTAAAAACAGTAACTAAAGCTAGATGTAGTCATGACTGAATTTTAAAAAAAAAAATTTAGACCCAGACTGTGACAATCACTGGACTCCACAGATTACCCAAGAAATTATATTAGATTGGTCTAATACTGAGTTTTGACAAGTCCAAACTTCAGTACTTCTTCCCTGACCAATTCCTTCCTCTGTGTGTGTAGGTGAAGCAGGATTTTTTTGACTTGCTGTCAGACCACCATGTGGACATTCAGCAGCGCTGGAGCAAAGTCAAGGACAAGCTGGAGACCGATCAGCGCTACAAAGCTGTAGAGAGCTCTGCAGCTCGAGAGGAGCTCTACAGACAGTACGTGGAAAAGCAAGCGAAGGTATGGGACCTCTTTCTGGTTTAATGCTCTCTGTCTATTCTATGTATTTATATGCCTTAAGGGTGTACGCAAAAGTCAAATTGGATACAGTGATGCCTTGATACTACACATTTTCGATGCAGCAAAAACAAGCATTGCCTGAATATGTGCCTTAGGTTTCCATGTTCAATCTATTAAAACATTCAACATTACAAAAGTACAGTAATTGTAACTGAATAATTAGTGTTTGAACTTAGAACATGGCACCCTTTGTTTGAACCCACTCACAAATATTGGAACATGTGTCTAGCAGGTGTTTCTTGTTGCCCTGGTGTGCTCTGTTAGAGTGATTGTTTAAACAATTAATAGTTGTGCATGTTTACACTTGGTTTGAGCCTTGGGTCCCACGTGTGAAGACTGCATTTGTTGTTAAAAAGGATAAACCATCATGAAGACCAGAGAGCTGTCAGCTGTCAACGGGAGTAAAGCAAACCATGTTGATGCTGAAAAAAAAAAAAGAGGGAAATATTTGGAATGCCCTGAAAAAGAAAGAAACTACTGGTATACTAACACTCAGATATGGAACAGATCGGCCAAAACAACAGCAGGGGATGACAAACATTGTGAGGGTTGTGAAGAAAAACCCAAAAATAAGTCAGTGACGAAAACAGTAACCTCCACAGGGTAGGGGTTGATTTGGACAACTGCATGAACATGCAGTAAAGTGGACAGTGAGCGTATGAGTATACATACAATGATCAGCCATAACATTAAAACTACTGACATGTGAAGTGAATAACATCATCTCCTTACAGTGGCACCTGTCAAGGGGTGGGATATATTAGGCAGCAAGTAAACAGTCAGTTACCAAAGTTGAAGTGTTGGAAGCCTGAAAATTTGGCAAGCGTTAGGATCTAAGTGTGTCGCCAAAAAGGTCTTGTGGGGTGTTTTTCTTATGCAGTGGTTAGTACCTACCAAAGGTTCTAACAAGGAAGGACAACCGGTGAACCGGCAGAGGCAGTGTGATGCTCTGGGCAATGTTCTGCTGGGAAACCTTGGGTCCTGGCATTCATGTGGATGTTACTTTGACACGTACCACCTACCTAAACATTGTTGCAGACCAAGTACATCTCTTCACGGGAACGATATTCCCTAATGGCAGTGGCCTCTTTCAGCAGGATAATGCTCCCTGCCACACTGCAAAGATTGTTCAGGAATGGTTTGAAGAAAATGCCAAACAGTTCAAGGTTTTGACTTGGCCTCCAAATTCCTCAGATCTCAATCTGATCAAGCATCTGTGGGATGTGCTGGACAAACATGTCAGATCCATGGAGGCCCCACCTCACAACTTACAAGAATTAAAGGTTCTGCTGTTAACGTCTTGGTGCCAGATACCACAGCACACCTTCAGAGATCTTGTGGAGTCCATGCCTTGAAGGTTCATT
This sequence comes from Pangasianodon hypophthalmus, assembly GCF_027358585.1. NCBI lineage: Eukaryota > Metazoa > Chordata > Actinopteri > Siluriformes > Pangasiidae > Pangasianodon > Pangasianodon hypophthalmus. Next base: position 13,485,985 of record NC_069724.1, on the reverse strand, counting down.
TTATACATACGCACGCATACAAGCGCGCTCAGAATTGTGATATTGGACAGCTTGGCAAAAGAGAGCCAATTGTTGAATATTTGTTATTACTGACAATATGTTAAATCACAAACTGCGTATTCATGTTTTATCTACTTGCTTTGCTACTGTGGTGGCGTATACATTTACCTATTTTTGAGCTAGGTAAATGATTTCTTTGAGCTAGGTAAATGATTGTCCAGGCCTAATGTGTATATGTATTATGTGTAAAGCTTTTGCTCACAGTAATCTTTGAGTTACTGAAAAATGCTACACAAATAAAGTAATTCGACTTCATTATGTTGTAGTCTTGCGTGTGTGTGTGTGACTGGCTCTGTCCCTGCCCTTCTGCAGAGTGTGGATGCTGAGAAGGAGAAGGAACTGGAGCGCCAGGCCCGTATCGAGGCAAGTCTGCGTGAGAGAGAGCGTGAAGTGCAAAAAGCCCGATCTGAGCAAACCAAGGAAATCGACAGAGAGAGAGAGCAGCACAAGCGTGAGGAAGCTATCCAAAGCTTCAAAGCTCTGATGTCTGATATGGTCAGTACACTGTATGCACATGCGTTATGTTGTTATTAATAATAATGGTAACTTTGTTTATATATTGCAGTATACTGTCAAGTGCATTGCAAAACGTACCAAATGAGTGGGGAAAACCCACAAAGTATTTAGCAAAGAAAATGATTAAAAACAGTTAAAAGTAACCATATGAATAAATAATTGTCAAATTGTAATATTGTTGGCCTGATACAGAACACAGGATGTTGAGTTCTACCTTTCATACATTAACTACTCCATTATAGTTGAGGTTAATTTGGGCTCTGCATTTCCTACCAAAAAAAAAACCAAACACTGTATCTGTACGTACCTGCTTCCCTTTCTCAGCACGTCCCGTTGTGTTTATTCTGAATATGCATGCGTGCTCCTGTGAATAGGTGAAGTCGACTGATGTCTCCTGGTCCGATACAAGGCGCATTCTGCGCAAAGATCATCGCTGGGAATCTGCTGCCCTGTTGGAGCGCCATGAGAAGGAGAAGTTGTTTGAAGAGCATGTGGAAGTACTCACTAAAAGAAAAAAAGAGCAGTTCAGGCAGCTATTGGATGAGACCACCATGGTGAGGGGCATGCTGCCATCGCTTGTAGCTTAAACAGCCTTTAACAGAGTAACACATATATGTATTTGTCGAAGTATTTATTTATTATATAACTTGGTAATATTATTTTATTTATTACAATATTATATAACTTGTAATTCTTATAGTTATATATACAGTTATGTATTGAGTACTTATTCCCTGCTGTATGCAAAATTAATTTAATTGCTTTATATGGATTTTGGCTTCTCCAGTGTTTTACTTACTGACTGCAAATTGATTTGCCTGAAGGTGGTGCTCAAGTTCTGACTGGTGAATAAAAGTGTTGGTGACATTGATAGGCCATTTTCCTTGTGTTGCAGATCACACTGACCACCACATGGAAGGAGGTAAAGAAGGTCATTAAAGACGATCCTCGGTGCATCAAGTTCTCCAGCAGTGATCGAGTGAGTGAGCCAGATGCATTAGCACAGTGTAAAAGAGTTCTTCATATGCAAAAAAGCAGTGTTAACCTCATTAGTTTCTCTTTATAGAAAAGACAGAGGGAATTTGAAGACTACATAAAGGACAAATACATCACAGCCAAAGCTGACTTCAGAACGCTTCTAAAAGAGACAAAGTTCATTACATATAGGTAATGTAAATTTTATTTGTATTCTGTTTGTGTTCAAACAACAAACATAACTTGCTTGTAGAAGTCTGGTGGTCTGGGAAACCCCTCACATGGTGAAATTCTGACATTTTCTAGTATCTGAAGTTGTGAATACTGCAGGTTTTCCTGAACTGAATTATGTCTCTCATTTGATTCCCAACCAGTAATAGAGTTCTAGGATTTTAAAGTCTAGTTACCCCCAATAGTGAAAAGAGAGAAAATTGCATTTACAGATTGCCTTCCCATTGTGCTGCAGGAGCTTTGCAGGCATTTTGAGCATTTTGTTCTTATGTCCATTCCTCTACGGCCTGTAGTTATCCAACAGCTTGATCACTGACTTTCACAGTGTGGGAAAAGCACACTTAACCAGAAAGGTATCTTCAGGCAGACTGTTTTTCCTGCTGCATTTGTTAAACTGTTAAAAATACGGTGCCTCCAGAAAGTATTCACCTCCCAATGATTTCACTTTTTGCTGTACTGCAACATCAAATTTAAGCACATCAAAATGGGGTTTTTTCCTGCTCCGTTTGAAGTATCTCTTTACAGAAATAAAATTATTTGTTTAGATGTCAGAATTATTTCAAAATACAAAATCTTAAAATAAATAAATGAATTTAAAAAAAAAAACTGCTTAATTGATAAGTATTCACTCCATCAGCATGAATTGCCCTGCTGCAGCAGTTACAGATTTGACTTATCTTGGATGGGTTTCTGTGGCATTTTCTCTCATTCCTCAGTACAAATTTTCTCCAACCCCTAAAGTGTAGCTGTTCTCCTGAACACTTCTCTGATAATTGCCCTTCTTGCCCGAGCACTCAGTTAGGTCTGATCTTGGTAGTGTCTGGCAGTGTCATATTTTGTCCACTGGATTATAATGGATTTCACAGTGCTCCTAATCAGTTAAGCAGTTTTTGGAATTTTTATTTTATAAAAATAATTCTGACATCTAAATACATTATAATACCATTTTATAAAATATAATTATGTGTGTGTGTATATATATATATATATATATATATATATATATATATATATATATATATATATATATATATATATATATAATTTAGAGGCATTTCAAAAGGAGCAGAAAAAAAATCCAGCACTAATATACTTGCTGTAATTTGTTGTTGCAATACGCAAAAAAGAGAAATACATCACTGGAGGGATGAATACTTTCTGGAGTTACTGTATGTTATAGGCAGAAAGAAAGCCTGATTTTTCATTATTTTGGCCTGTTTGCCAGTATTCAGCCACAGTGACATCTGCTGGGTTTTCCCAGACAGCCAGGCATTTTTATTATTACTTTAAAGCCCATCATTGAGTGGAATTCATTCTAAAACATCAGCTTTTCAACTGTGGTGATAGAAAAACAAATTCTACACAATAGTGAACTATTCTCTTCTCTTTGTGCTTTCTTGCTTAGATCCCGAAGACTGATCCAGGAGTCGGACCAACACTTGAAGGACATTGAGAAAATCCTACAGAATGACAAACGTTATCTGGTCCTTGAGTGTGTCCCCGAGGAGCGGCGAAAGCTCACCATGTTCTATATAGAGGATCTGGACCGTCGAGGACCCCCACCTCCCCCAACAGCATCAGAGCCAACAAGACGCTCTACCAAGTGACGAAAGCCCGACCTCTGAGAACTGAACACAGAATTTATCCTGCACTGAGCACAGTGACTACCCAGAACATGTGTGTGTTTAATCAAACCATGTACATCTCCTGCTGCTGAGCTGTTGGCTAGCTCAAGTTAAATGTTCACGTTAATCTGTGATCTTTGGCTGTGAAGCAGGGTCAAGCAAATCAGTTTGTAGACGTAGCCATGATTGATACAGCAGCCTCGTCTCTTCATGACCCAGAATATGTATTTTTAGTCAGATACTGCTGAAACAGCAGGGACAGAAGTGTGTAAGCCAGTGCAGTGTTCATTTTCATTAATTATTTACCACTCTGTAAATGGTGCAGATGTTTCATCTTTCTTAAAGTGGATTGCTTATGACATGTTGCTGTTTCTGTAAGCAGTGACTGGAAATAAATGCAGCCTCAGGCTTTTTCATTTTTTTTAAATGCATACGTGAGTGGTTCTCAAGCACACAGGTAAGAAGCCATGACACCAGAAACGAAAAATCACTTCCTCTTGATTTTTATTATCCTTTTTAGAGTTTATTTAGAAAATTAGAACAAAAGCAGTAAATTGCTACATAGTTTTTTTTGTTTTTTTTTTAAATTCCATCTTAAACCAATGAGATGCCGCACTATCCGAACTGTAGTCCCATGTCAAAATTATGCATCTGCCTCCATGAAGTCAAATGGTGAATAAATAGTTGAAGAAAAGAGGTAACTGCAGCCTGGCAACATTAAGCCATATCTGCATCTTGTGAGTTTGTCAGACATGTGGGGCTGAGAGCGATCAGTTCTGATTTTGCAGCAAAATTGAATGTCCATTTTATTGCTGTCCATATTGAACTACAGTGCGGGAGAACAAGGGGGTTTGGAAATGGAAAGAAATGGAGCAGGCAGCAGCCATCTTTTCATTCTGGCAACCTGAAATGAACAGTGCATATAATTGAGTGCAGTGGGTACTATTTGCTCAACAAAAAGCTCAACCAGACGTTCTCCTTCGAATCAAAAGCCAGAAGCAGCAAATCTGCCACTTTCCTTAAGGATCAGATTCAGTCTCTGTGATGGAGAACTTGAGCGCTACATGCTAGTTGACTTTGTCCTGGAAAATGTAGAGGTTGTTGGTGGCGGCCACAGCGATGATATTCTCTGATGGGTGCCAGGCTGTGTGAAGAATCTTCTTACTGAAGTCTAAGCTGTCTACGCTGATCTCATCTTTACGCCGCTTGCCACCCACACACACCTTGCGTGGCTTTAGGATGGCCCGAGGTTTGCTGTTTTCCCTGGATGCCTCCAGTGTCACATCTCGCTTGGTGTTACGATCGAACATGCGGAAGAAGTTATTGTAGGATCCAGTCATCAGGACACTGAGTGAGAAAGAATTAGATTGATTTACAACCTTCAAACAAATGAGTGCTTCATAATATAAAGGTGGTTTAAATGCTTACAAGTTTAACTTTAATTTTACAATTATTAGCTATAATAATGGGCCTTGTTTATCAGGCTGGATATGAACAAATTATTTGCAAGGAGCATTTACACAAGAAATTTGGTATTCATGAAAATCCTGTTTTCCTTCATATCCTGTAAAAGCTCCTGAGTTTATGTACATATTAGCAGACTAATTAAAACAGGGAAACTCCCTCAAGTTTCAATATATATACATACATACATATATATACATACATACATATACCCAGTACTGAGCATATTTCTTTAGTAAAAACTTAGATTTTTTTTTTAGTAGATTTTTATTTTATGACTTCTGCATTAGATTCAGATTCAAGCAGAATATTACATAAGAGACACTTTCCAGACCAGAAAAAAAAAAAAAAAACATAATGAAGGCTGCTGGATTTTGCTGCAAAAATAAGAAGCAAGTGTGACAGTCAAAGTCTCGAGAAGAACTGTGGCTGCTTCAGTAAAACCTACCAGTTAACTTCCTTATAAACCTGCATATATGGTACCTGAGACTAATAAATAAATAAATATATATATAATTTTTTTAAAGCAAAGGATTGTCACATCAAATATTCAAATATTGACTTTGTTTCATTTATTACTGTTTACTGCTTTTTTTACTGATTTTTTTTAACGTAGAAACATTTAATTTCATTATTTCTGAAGGCATCTTTACAGCATTTCTTTGCATGTGCCTAAGACTTTTGCACAGTACTCTCTCTCTCTCTCTCTCTCTCTCATTATATATATATCTCTCTCTCTCATTATATATATATATATATATATATATATATATATATATATATATATATATATATATATATATATAATGTATGCCCTATAAATGCCCTGTGGACGTTTGCTGTGACTTAATGTGACTAAGTAATCAAGCTAAATATATTTCAAAACAATGGCTTTCCCAAATCAAGATAGTGAGTGAGATATACTTTAGCTTTTGGAATTTCTAGATTCCAGAAAGATCAGAAAAGTTTGCTGGACATGCTATCAGAATGTAATATAAACTTGGGAAGCCAGTCAATAACATCTGTATAATTTTCCAGGAAGATTGTCTTTTAATAACAAGTGACACCATTCATTTAAGAATGACAAAAAAAAAATGCAAGGAACATGTGTAAGTTAATATTTTTAAAATTAATTATGGGCATATTTTTTTCGACACCCCAGCAGAGATACGCTGCCCTGTGCACAGAGTGTAGTCTGCGTGGGCTACACTGAGTGGCGTCGCTATAAATAAATCAGAAATGCGCATCACTGTTGCTTCTCATGCAATGACTGAGGAAAAGAAGAAAAGTGTGTCTCCCTTTTCTAAAAATGAAGGAAGCTATTGAAGAAAAACTATTATAGACATTTTCCCTTGCTGTGATATTGACACTGGATCAGTTCTTACAGAAGTTTATCCCGTGGTTAAAATGATAATTCCATATAAATCCTACAAACATTCAACCACTCATTCTTGTGATTCTTAATGAGAATCTCGGACATTGGGATAGACGGACAGATGGAACATATTACATTATCTTTCAGTCCTATTTCTGAATAACGTATTCATATTTGATGACATCCCTAGTGAGTATGATAGAAATCTGGCAGTAAATTTTAGTTCAGTTTGGCCTGTGAAATCATTTACACACTACTAAAAGATGATACAAGATGGATATATAAGATTGTCAGGGCAAAACCACCTGAACAGAGTATAGCTGTGGAAACAGTTTGGCTGTCTCTACCAATGACTGTATAGATGAGCAGACAGCATGGCACCACTGACCCCCATTGTGTGGTTTTGAAGCCTAAATTTGGTTGAACTGAAGGTCGCCATCTTGAATGATAAAGCGCAGCAGGCGAAACCAGAGTCAGACAGTGTGTGTGCAGTAGATACAGGAGGTCAGACAGTGTGTCTGCCTCTTGCCCTCCCGTGTTGATCATGGACACTCCCCTTCTTCATGCCAGGAACATGCACGGTGACAAGCATGTTGATTTTACCATAGTTAGGAAAAGATTTTAGAGCTGTGGTCTGATGAGACTAAAGTTTAGCCATTCGGTCTAAAGCCAAAGCATAATGTTTGGTGAAAACCAAATACAACCCAACACCCAGGTATCACCATTCCTACGATCAAGCTCATGTGGTAGCATCATGCTCTAGAGTTGCTTTTCAGCAGGAGGAACTGGAAAGCTTGTTGCCATCACAGGCAGTAAGAATGGAGCCACATATAATCCTTCTGTGGAGGTAAACCTGTTCCAGTCAGCCACACATCTACACTTATGTTCCAACAGGACAAAGAGTCAAAGCACAAGCCAAAAACTACAAAGGAATGGCTTGAAAAAAGGCAGGTTTGTGTTTTGGATTGGCTGAGTCAAAGCCCAGATTTAAATCTAGTTGAAAATATGGGGCATGACCTGAAAATTGCTGAGTTGAAGAAAATGTGCTTCAACTCAGCAATTGCTTTACTACATAACTATCCAAGTTGTTAACACTGGAAATCTGTGGTACAAGTGAATTTCGCTGGTCTCTAGTCTCAGTATGAGCTGGATGTTAGAATGTGTGTGTGTGTGTTCATGAGGCTAGACTGCTCTTTCTAACTGTTCATCAGCCCCACTTAATCAACCCCTATAAATTAATAACTCCTATAAAACACATTTATTGTGGATAAACGTATTGGGGCAGATGCCAAAGTCAACTGAACTGAACTGAAACCAATCCTGAAAATAATTTGTGGGTATGTAATATAAAATGAAAGTTTTGCTTGTTTTCCATTCACTAACATGGGAATGGGTGGGGTTAAAAACAGTACTGCAGCCAGCCACTGAAGAGCCTCAGAGACATTTTGGAGTCACTTTTCAACCCCTGTTATGATGTCCACCCATATATACAGTTATTGCTCTGTACTTTCTATACAACTATCTTGGGCTTGTAAAAGGTGCTACATAAAAAACATAAAAAAAAAATGTAAAAAAAAATTTTTTTTATTAAAATGGATCATTTGAATTAACCCAAGAGGACATAACATAAAAAGACTCTATGTTTTAAAATGTTATTTCATTGGCATTTCAGCTCTAATCCTAATCTAAAAGAGAGATTGTGGAAAACAGCAAAGCCTCATTGTCATGAAGATACTGTAGGTCATACACTGAATGCACATGTCTTCTCTTATTTGTATGACTGCCCTAATACTTGTATCTGGTTCACAATGAATGACAGTGATGCAGCTAGTCTGCACTAAACATAACTATTTGAAGATTTTATTATATAAAACCCTGCTGTGTGCCACTGTTATCATATAAACGTACCTGTCTGTTCCATTCCACACACATTCAAACTTGTCAAAGATACAGTCATTCTCATAGAGGGAGCACAGTTTACTTCTCAGGTAGTCATGGACCTGTAAAAGAAAGACAAAGATGAACAGATTCAGATTTAGATTTCAGTCTAAATAGACAGAAATGTTAAGGGTTATAGATCATTAAGAACAAAAACAAGAAATTATCATAGGCTGATCATTGTGACTCAAGATATTTGATGTGACTAATGCAGCCTGCTGTGATCGTTTTGGAGTCCCCTAACCAAAAAGCAACTCTTGTACCTGATAGGTCTCCAGAGGTTTGCTCTCCATGTTAAGATCCCATACTTTAACAGTAAGGTAGTCGCGGGTCATTAGATAACGGCCACTGTGGCTGAACTTCACATCAGAGATGGAGGAAATAATCTCAGAGAAGAAGGAGCGATTACTGGGGTCCTCTGGTTCCTCAAAGACTAGAGGGTGTTAAATGAACCATATTAATGAGACATGAATGGGTGTGTGAACAACTTCTTGTTAATTAATCCATCGTAAATCAGAGTACATACAGAAATAGGAATGTTTAAATGCTGAATATACTTACATTTGCAGTGGTTGTCACAGAGTGCAGCTGCTCTCATGTCACACAGTCGTATGGAACCCTTGCTACTGCTATAGATAAACGTGTTGCACTGGTTGGGATGAAACTCTGCTGCTGTGATCACTTCAGTGAGTTCTTCCATGTTGGCTGGCTTTATATCTACAATGTCTGAAGAGTTATGGTGAAGGAACAGTAACATGAAACTCTGTGTGGAAAGGTGGTACCACCTTTCAATCTCAAATGTTCCCTTCCTGGTAAAATAAATTTTTAGTCATTTTTAGCATGGGTAAAAGTCAACATTCATTCATCCATCCACCCATCCATCCATTCATCCAGCCATCTATCTTCAGTAACTGTTTTATCCAGGTCAGGATGACAGTGGTTCTAGAGGTCCACAGTCATTCTAGGTTGGTCAGAATTTTCAGAGATAAAACCTCTCTATATAAATAATACTTCAGTGAGTGCAATCATTGAAATTATCAGACACACCCAACCACCCAAACTTTGTACATTTTCACAATGGCTCCATAACAGTTGTATTTAAAAATGCAGTAGCTGAGTTGATTCTAGTTATACAGGTGTATTATTTTCTTGATATTTCCCAAATGACTGGTTAGAGGTCTATAAACTAAGGTTAAATCACACATCTGAGCAACCCCTTCCATGGCAAATGTCTCCAACAGGTTTGGTGATGCACATCTGCTATAATCTTAAAAGCGGGTTTATTTTTAGCATTGACAGGATATTCGTCATGGTGTGGCATGGGATCAAAAGATTACTGACTTCATCCTGACTGATATTGCTAGAGACATGGCAAATAAGAGGCTCAGTATGGGCTCTGTGTCTCTTGAGTCATGCATTCAGACTCAAGCTTCTGACTCTTTAGCCTGCTGATCAATAGTGACCAATGGACAGACGTGCCTGTAAGTTGTCTCCTGATGACCTTTGGTAAGGACACTAGTTAAGGGGTAATTGCGCTGTGCAGTAGCATAGGGGAAGCCCTCGAAGGGATGCAGTTAAGGCAAACTGTCTGTAGGTAGTGAAACGGCAAAATTCAAACGAGGTATGCCAGGGTTGTGGTGTTTACCTGTCCAAGCTTTTTATTTAATTTAGTGAAATAAGATAACTGGCCTCATCTTCAATTATCACTGGAAATTCATTCATTTTTATATCACAAGTCTGAGACGGTCATGGTTAAATGTCTAAGGCCTTTGTAGTCTCCTTGTAAAAAAAGTCATAGTGTAGGACAGACATGCTTAAAGGATACTGAAACTTCTGTTAGTGATTTCCAGGTTCCACAGGTTGATCCTAAGATCATCTGTTGACATATACGTTTCGTTGTCACTGTTCACTGAAATAGAGTTGATGTGATAGGTGTGTGCATTGGAGAACACTCGCCGAGGTGTAGCCTCCACCATCAGGTCCATGGGCATCAACACTGGCACCTTAGAGTGTATAGATGGGGAGGAGAAGGAGTGTGATTGGTTGAGAGAGAAAAATTAAAAGAAAATGTCTTTGTATTGTACTGTATCACCCACAAAAGCATAATGCTATAAAATAGATCTGCGGCTGTTTTATATACATCACATACAGTCAGGTATAAATATAAATATAAATATTTGGACATTAGAAAGTTATTTCAGCTATCTACCACAGTATATCAGAGATGAAATTAAATAGTGAATATGAGCTCAAAGTGCAAACTTTCAATTCAATTCAATTCAATTTTATTTATGTAGAGCTTTTAACAATGGACACTGTCACAAAGCAACTTTACAGAAATCCAGGTACAAAAAATTTATTTAAAATTTAAAATGTATCCCTAATGAGCAAGCTAGAGGCAACGATGGCAAGGAAAAACTCCCTGAGATGACATGAGGCAAAAACCTTGAGAGGAACCAGACTCAAAGGGGAACCCATCCTCATCCGGGTAACACCAGATAGTTTGATTATAAATCATTTCTCTTATTTAACTGAATACTGAGTCAAGCAATGCTGCATGTGTTAAAAAGAACTTGAGTATGAACATAAGAGTCATTTCTCATCTCAGTTTTAACTTTACATCTGTTGTATCAAAGTGAAGTTATGGACTGTTCAATGATTGAGACGTAAGATATTTTTGGAAAAAGTGCAGTCTTTAGGCTATCCAAAGGAGAACATCTATTTTTTCTTTTTTCTTTTCTTTCTTTCTTTCTTTTTTTAATCTAGCTTTTATTTGAGGGTATGTACATCCAAATTGGGTGAACAGTGTAGGAATTATAGCACTTTTTATATGCACCCCCCCGGACCTTTTTAGGGACCAAAGGTAATTGGACAAATTAACAGTTACATAATTAATTGTAATAATTAACTGTATAAAGAATAAAATTTTCAATTTTAATACTTGGTTCTAAATGACTTCCTGAAGTCTGGGACCACAGACATCACCAGATGCTGGGTTTCATCCCTGTTGATGCTCTGCCATGCCTTTATTTCAAATGTCTTCGGTTTCTGCTTGTTCTTGGGGTGTTCTGCCTTCAGTTTTATCTTCAGCAAGTGAAATGCATGCTCAATTATAATCTGGTCAGGTGAATGACTTGCAGAACATTCCACCTTAAAAAAAAGTCTTGGGTTGCTTTCGAAGTATGCTTCAGGTCACTGCCCATCTGCAATGTGAAGCACCATCCAGTGAGTTTTGGTGCACTTGGCTGAATCCGAGCACATAATATAGCCCAGTATACTTCAGAATTCATCCTGCTGCTTTAATCAGCAGTTGCATCATCAATAAATACGAGGGAAGCAGTTCCACTGGTAGCCATACATGTGGTGTTTTGGGATCATCTGGTCAACTCTGATCTGGTCTTCCTGTTTTTGAGGCTTACCAGTGGTCTACATCTTGTGGTAAACCCTCTGTATTTACTCTTGTGAAGTCTTCTTTTGATTGTTGACTTTGATATAGAAAGAAATTCTTCTGTCACTCTGTCTTCTTCTTCTGAAAGAATTTTTCTTTTATCCACCACCGTTGTTTTTAAACTTTTTGGTGTTCTTTCTTTTTAAGAATTACCAAATAGTTGATTTGGCCACAATTAATGCTTTTGCTATTTCTAGGAAGGGTTTGTTTTGATTTTTCAGCCAAATGTTGGCTTGCTTCACTGGCAGTGACAGCTCTTTGGATTTCATACTGAGAGTTAACAGTATCAAATTCCAAATACAAGTGCCACACTTGAAATCAACTCTAGATCTTTCATTTGCTTACTTGCCAGTGAAATAATGAGGGTTCCACCTGGCCATGGAACAAGTTAGCCGCCAACTGTCAAATTACTTTTTGCCCCTTAAAAAGGAGGGACCACATATAAAAAGTGCTGTAATTCCTACACTGTTCACCCAATTACATTAAAAGCATATGGAGTTTTTTTTTTTTTTTTTAAATAATTCTCACATTTCCTCTGACAGTGTTTTCTCTTGCACAAATCCTCCATATCCAGCCAGAGGCTCTAGTAAATGACTTGACCCTGGCAGTACTGTGCAGCCAGACCATTTATCATTATGTACCAAGAGCTCCTACAGTGGGGTCTAATAGGAATCACAGTTCTTTTGTCAGAAAGCTTTCCCTTAATGATGACTAATTTAAAGAGTGCAGCCCCTACATGCACCCTCCTGCAGGAGAGTGCTTTTACCCCCTCCATTCCATCACCTGCTTTATGGGGATAGACCCCCTCTAATGACAGCCCTCTCTAACACTACAGATGTGTCTCGCTGTTTAGAGTGATGGGAGGGGGAAGGGTTGAACGTTCCTGCTGAGGCAGGTCATTATCACTGCACAGGGGGTATTTTTAAGGTGTTTTGGGGGAGGAAAGACAGTCTTTACAGCTAAATGGAAAACATATTCCACCATGTACATCATGCTTGGTGAAACTGAGTTGTTAAAAGTTTTTAATGGAAATAAAATGCACCATTAATCAAGACAAGAGCAGTGACGAATAAAGATGTTTAACACCATAGTAACACCACTGTCAACTTTCATTTATGTCTAGTAAAACTTAGTATATTTAATAATTATATACATAGCTCTTCTTTGCAAGGCCTTTAGTCAGTATCAGTACTGAAACACAGGCTGATTGAGGTTACATTTGAATCAACCTTTAATTAAATTTATGTGCTGGGATATTCAGCAATTAACAAGGAAGAGACAAGTTAGTAATAATATCTCTGCCAATTATGTTTAAATATTGGCATAGCTGCTAGTACTTCATCATTCATTTATTTTTGAACTGATGTATTAAGACTTGCAGTCATCTGTGCAAGTCATAGCAATCATCTGGCAAAGTGTGTGTGTGTGTGTGTGTGTGTGTGTGTTTGTGTGTGTCTTTGGTGTGTTTGGAGGAGGGGAGCATATATTTATATCAGCTTCACGATGCTTCCTACCCTATTCCTACTCTATTATGTGGCTTAAAAAATCTCTAGTTTTTTAGCACACCCAAACATCCATCACACGCTATTGTTTCTAATGAACAGCTAAGCCACAATTTGTTTGTGATGTGAGGAAGCTATTGTTCTATTTGGAGTGGTTCTCCTCTCCACAATACACACATACACACACAATTCTGCTAGGAAATTCCCTATAAATTTTAAAGTGCAACAACAGGAGGAAAGCTAGTGAACACTACCCCAGTCTAGTATGCAGTGGGTGTTGTCTTAGTTACGGGCTATGTGAAGGAAAAGACTCATTACAGTAGCTGTCTGAGAAAAAGGAGAGGCACTGAGGGAGTGAGAAAGAAAAGAATAGCATAAATGTGTGTGTTGAGGGAGTGACTGTCTGAGTACTGTCTAACACAGCCATCTGTTAACAGCTTGGCATGGCACAGTAATGCAATTATCCTCCTGTACATGCATTTAAAACAGTGACTTCTGTTGTTTTTAAATGTGCTTTATAGATAAAGTTTGACTTGACTAATAATAATAATAATAATAATAATAATAATAATAACAGCAACACACTATTACCCTGACTCTGAGCACAGAAACCATAAAAGAGACTATAAAAGAGACTATAAAGTATCTCCCATGGATTGTGTTTCAATTCAGAAGATTTTTTATTAACCTTTGTGCATATTGTCTCTTTTTCCAGAGGACATATTTTACTTCATTTCTATTTTTTTTATTTTCTTGGCATTACAGCCTTTGTCCCTAATAAAAAAAAAAAAAAAGCTACAAAATGCAATTCAGTGCTGCATACTACTCTACACTATCCACTCTTCATACCATTCCCAAGGTATTACATTTGTCTCTACATCATTATGTATCTTTAAAAAAAAACAACAACAAAAAAAAACGCAGACTACTGGTCATGTCAGTATCCCAATAACAGCAAAATGATAAGCAACTCACTTGATGATCTCAGAGCAATAGGTGCTAATGGGAAGGCTGGCCTTAATATCCCATTTAGCCAATGCAACTGCAATTGATTTCCAAAGATGTGAATAAAGGCTTATTAAGGTGCTGCATGAAATATGAAACTATGGAGGGATAGAGATGATTGACACTGCTTGAGGTCAAAATAGTGTGTAGACTTTCTGTGCTTACCACAATAGTGTGCCCTCCTATCATAGACCCAGATGATGCTCTTTAAGAAATCCTAAGAGCTTAAGAACTTTGCCTCAGCTAAGACGAAACGGCAAAAAAAGTAGAAGAAATGCAACACAGATCCCAAAAGGATTTATGTTAGCCATGTTGGTATTGTTTAGCTAAGCTCCTCATTTGATTAGTAATAACATGGCATTTACAATAATGCAACAACAGCATTTTGATAAGGTGATCGGTCTTAGTCGAGAAAGTCAAAAAAGGAGGAGAAGAACAGATGGCAAAATGCCACGCTAACACTGTTTGGTTGAACTATTCCTTTAATTAGTATTAAACTGGCATTGCCAAAGATCTGTCCACATCCTTAACATCTATGGGCTGCCCTTAGAACTAGCTTTATCTTTCCAGTGTGATCATCTTTTATGTGGGAGCGAAGGAAGATGTTTTTTGGCATTTATACCCAACATGGCTTTGACCCTCCCTCTCTAGGTCTGCACTGACAGATGGACCTGCTTAGAATCCAGTCACTGGGGACCTGAAACATTAGCAAAGGTCTTTCCACCGAAGCCCAAAATCATCTCCTCCCCCAAAATCCCTGAATGACCATCTCTGGTGTTTGGCAAGCTATAAAAACGTTCTGGTTCCATAAGCTTTTCTTTCATATCACATTGTAGTGCCAAGTAATTAAGACTCGGTATTCAGTCTGCTACCACCACAGAAAAGAGTGAGGAAGCATGATATCTTACCCTCAGCGCTGTGATGGTGGTGGGGTCCCGCACCCTACCGTCGTCATCCTTCAGGTTATAACCCTCTGGTCGCTTGTCTCTCTCACTGATTTTCCACAACTTGACAGTTTTATCTGAGACAACAACAAGAACTATGAGAACTATGGTCTAAAATAACAAGAGTATGGTGCCAAACCATGTGTGCTTTCAGGACATCAAAAATGTGCTGAATCACTTCACTAGATGAGGGCAAGCAAGAACAGTGAACAAAATTGGCATGACCAGAACAGATAGAAGAAAAATCAGATAAGATCAATAACTTCCAATTAACCTGATTAAAGCAAAAGCAAGCCAACACTTTCATGCTGGCTTCTTGGCACACTTCCCAGTCTAATCTGCAAAGCAAGTAAATGCAGACTGCAGCTTTGTATGGGTCAGTGAACTTAGGTATATGAGAGTTTATAACTCTAGGGTAGCAAAATTTAATTCCCTTGTGCCATTTTACCCAAGTGATGTATAACTCTGTGATGTATAACATTTTTCTTGGGTTCAGTAACAGCTGTTCAAATATGATGCTTGAGGCTACAGAGTTGGTGCATTCAGGCCTGGGGGTTATAACAGGTACTGCTAGTTTTCACCTTTCCTTTAAACCAGTAACTCCTCCCAGTCCTTGGGATTCTAAATATTTAAATAGTCATGAGATCAAAATAAAAACTGATCTGTCTTGCCATTGGTGGAGAGGAGGAAGTAGGCAGCATTCTGCTGAGGCAGCCAGCGGATCTTGTTGATCTTTTCCTCAATTTCCAAGCTTTTCAGGTAGTCGAACTCAGGCTCATGGCTCTGAAAAGTGCTGTAAACGTTGTACTCCCCTCGTCGATGTGGCTGGTTCTTACTCTGAAGAAAACCAATGATAAAAGACTACGCTGTTAGAGAAATTTTAAGTGTCTGCCATTTTCAGAGGTATTCTCAAAGGAATACCTTTGAAAATGGCAGATAATTAAAAGCAATTTGCACAGCAAAGTAATATGCTTGATTTTCAGTATACACATGGCCCCTGTGTCAATACAATTATACATATATCCTAGTCAGAGGGTTGGAACAAATAAGTACATCATATGTTGGCTTTTGGATATGTATCTCTCTTCTTGTTCCTTTGTGGCTGAAATCCCCAGACCTCTCTCATTTGTACTGCATTGCAATGTCACATGTGTGGGTAATTATTTCATTTTTTCTCTTTGCTTTAAGAAGGAGAGAGCAAGGCATTAACATAAGCCTTTTCGGTGATTCGTCATTGTGGGCAAGCTCAATCAGGCCATGGAATCCCAAAGGGTGGACTATCTCTTCGGAAAGCATCAGAATCAATAGACAGGAAAGAGAAGAGTCGAATGGAGGGGGATATCTTAATGGGACCAGGCTTAACCTTGGTGGGTTTTAAAGGGAGGGGGAATGCGGGACACCTCACTGTTACCAGAGATTAGCATGTACCATGAAACGGCTTTAGAGAGCAAACAGCAAACAAGAGAGGAAGATGGGACAAAGATGGATTTACTCAGCCTTACTCAGTTTCTCTTTAACAAATAACCAAACCACCACATTTTAGATATAAATTTGTAGTTACAATTTGTGAGATATGAGTGGGTCAAAAGCAGTGCAATTAAATTAGTCCTGATTTATTATGTTTACTATCAAACTATAAAGTACTGTGTGTTTTATTGAGGAATGGGTATAAAGTATGAAACTGAGGCTAACAGTCAGTTAATGGGGATCAGCTAGCAGTGAATAGTACTGTATAGTACATACTCCTACCTCCTGCTCTCTCTGGAACACCACCACTCGACCTCCTTTGTCCCCTGTGGCAAGGAGCTCCCCAGTGGAGTTGAACTCAACAGTGGATATGATGTCAGCTGGATAAAGATAAAAAGATAATGTGTATATTAGTAATAGGAATATACACTCACCGACCACTTTAATAGGAACACCTAAACACCTGCTCATTCATGCAATTACCCAATCAGCCAATTATGTGGCAAAACATAAAATCATGCAGGTACAGTCTAAGAGCTTAATGTTCACATCATACATTACAATGGGGTAAAATTGTGATCTTACTGACTTTGACTGTGGCATGGTTGTTGCTGCCAAACTGGATTGTTAGAGTATTTCCGAATCTGTGGATCTCCTGGGTTTTTTATGCATAGCAGTCTATAGAGTTTACATAGAATGGTGCAAAAAACAAACAAAAAATCCAGTGAGTGGCAGAATTTTTGTTTCAGAAATGCCTTGTTAATGAGAGAGTGGAGAAGAGAATGGCCAGACTAGTTCAAGCTGACATGAAGACTACACTAACTCAAATAACTGTTCTTCACAACCGTGGTGAGCAGAAAAGTATTTCAGAATGCCAAACCTTGTGATGGATTGGCTACTACAGTAGAATACCACATTGGTTTCCACTCCTGTCAACCAAGAACAGGAATCTGGCTACGGTGCTCACAGGCTCACCCAAACTAGACAGGTAAAAAGGCCAAACCCTGTAAAGAGGGGTTGAATTACCAGAGAGTTCCTGTCGGCTCGAATCAGTCTGCCCACTCTCCTCTGACCCCTCTCATCAACAAGGGGTTTCTGCCCACAGAGCTCCCACTCACTGGAAGTTATTTTTTTGTTTTATGCATCATCCTATGTAAACTCTATAGATTGTTGTGTGTGAAAATACCAGGAGATCTGCATTTTCTGAAATACTCAAATCAGACTATCTGGCACCAGCATCCATGGTCACTGAGATCATATTTTTTCTCATTCTGAAGATTGAGATTAACATTAACTGTAGCTCATGACAGGTATCTGCATGATTTTATGCACTGTGCTGCATCCACATGATTGGCTGACTGGACAACTGCATGAATGGGCAGGTGTAGAGGTGTTACTAATAAAATGGCTGTGAGTGTAATTTCAGCACAGTCTGAAGTAAAAATAAAAATAAATCCTGAAATAAAACAAGGGAGTGGGGGGATCCTTTCCACTTGAAAAGCGTGAAGCCCTGTAAAGTCTGCTGCTTGGATATCAAAACAGTTCTGTGCTGCACTGAGTGACAATATGTGTAAGAATGTGCACCATTTGATTAACAAATGTCAAGCTATAAATTCACCATGCTTGCTATATCAACAATATTTTGCCATGAACAATAAACGGGACTTGCTAGACAATGGCTGCTTTCTGCTCAGCTATTCTTTTCCCAAAAAAATTCACTCCTTAATAAGCCCAAAACTGACATGCACTGCAGAAAGCATCAGTCCATGTGGATATACACAACCTGTGTACATTTCTGCAATGAGATGTGAATGTGGTATCATCTGATACAGCACACGTCATACCACATATTGATGCACAGTTATTTCTGTCGGCATCATGTTAACATCAGCTCCATGGCAAAACGCTCTGTCTGCACGTACCCATGGTAAACATACACGCACCCACAAGTGGAGAATATTTTGTGTACAAATGCAAACCACTGAACATTTTAGAAGTAGATGTGCATTTGGGATTTATTTGTAGACCTGAACTGAAAAATTAGCACTGTTTTTTGAACATCTGGATATATTTCAGTTCAAAGCAAGCAATCTTAACTGGCCAGAAATCCTCTTCCTTGCAATACACATTGAGGGTGTGAAGTAGTTTCTCTTTTACCTCTATTTGCTTTTTCTGTCACACCTGTATTTGGAAATTCATATCCACAAATAGCTAAGACCTCAACTCCTAGACAAATATTTTGGGATGTCCACTACAGGGGAAAACTAGCACAGGAGAAGTTTGATAGTACACATGTTTCTGTGCAAACTGAAGTCCAAAACTGTTTGAAAAATGGTAAGTGTAAGTTTCAGCTGTCCCAGTTCAGTACTGCAGACTGTTTGCATAACACAGCACTACAGTTTAATGTTTCCTGGTGGAATGTGGTGTTTTCAGGGAAAGATGCTGGTTCGGTGAAAATAGGAGAAAGACATTGTTAAGGTTTTTACTGGTTTTGATTGTGTGGCTTTGACACAATGTGATACTTCAGGCAGGAGGGATCTGTATTTTACTGCTCTAGACTGGTGTAGCTTGGTGAGGAATGGAACCAATGGAGCCAGTGACTTTCACAGCACACTTTATAACATACTGGAGTTGGGCTTTGGATTATGCAGTAGAGGAGCTAACCTCTAATGTGATTTATCAAGTTATTTTTGTATGTGAAGACTTGCATATATTTAGAAATACTTCTGACAACACATTTGTAGAAACTGCATTGGAAAAAAAAAAATTGGCCATGCTCTCTGGGTGAGAGGGATGATATACTCTCTCTCCCCTGTCAATCACAGTGACACTAGACAGTCATGGATTTCTATGAGCTCAGGTGTGCTTTCTTCAGAGTGTGTTGCTCTGGGCAGTAATGCTGCACGAGCAGCTGTTCAAAAAGATGCAGTAGGCTGGCTTCACATGTCTTGGAGGAAGCCTGCATTAGCCTTCACTCTCCCTGGTTGGTAGCTGTTGCATGCTAGGGAAGAGCTGGCTGGTGGGAGGGAACTGGCAGGTGACCCAATTTGGGAGGAACATGGGTGTGGAGGCAGGGGTGTGGTCCAGTGTGGGTTTGTGAATGGAGGGTGGAGTCGGGAGAGTGAGTGGTAAGGATGGGGCTGCACCTGTGGGTGATTTACTAACAAGCATTCTGTGTTTCAGTGAGTGGTGGCGAGAAGATAAAGGGGGGAGACGACAGAGAGATAAGAGCCACACAGCAAGAGCTGAGCTGCACTGAATTGTGTGTGTTTACGTTGGTGTGTGTCTCTAAGCAAGACCATGATTCAAGAAGTGCTGAAAAATGCTGAGCAAAGGAAGAAAACAAAAGAAAAGACAACAATGAGAGATTTTCACACTATTGTTGGTGCTCCAAATAATTTGGGGAATAGCTTGCACCCATAAAATCACCCTTTTAAAGGCAAGTTGTTTACTATATATCCGAAGATGTGTCTTTTTTGTAAATGAGTGTGTGCATGCATGAGCAGAGCATTTTAGAGCATTTTATTTTTTTATCAATATCCAATGTGTACAACTGTGTGTATACATGTGACATGCCAATTTTCTTGTGCATACATTTTCTACACGTTTTCATAAATGTGACCCCTAGTTTGAACAGATAGCTTTGGATCATTTAAAAAAAAAAGAAATCAGCCTCAAAGTCCTGACATCTCAGTAAGTAGAGTAATTCTAAAGAAATGTAAAATATGTACAGTACTACTCTCATCAGATGTGTTAAATTGCTTTATTCTGTAGCTTTTTATAATAACACAAAAGCCTGTCACTGAGGAGTGGAATTTTCACACATGAATCACAGTGCAAATTAAATAAACCAGAGAATACTAGTTCATACAAACAAGTGCTGAAGGCAAAAATACAATAAAACAGTCTCTAAGGCATCAGAGTACATATTCATAAGCAACTGCTTTAAGGCAGGTTTTCAAAAATACCAGAGAAACCCAAGGCAAAACTGCTCATGAAGCTTTTCTTGAAGCCTGCGATGGGTATGGACCAATTCAAAATGAGAGCCGAGCTAAGGCAGCACTGAACAGCACATGACTATATTCTAACAGCCCTCGTTGATACAAAAGAACATTTGTGTTCAATAGATGACCTCATCAGAAAACTGTTAACTCTCTGCAATGCAGAAGAGTTCCTACCTTTGTCACATCTCTGATGGTCCTCTTCAAGCAGATGCATCTGTTTCTCTGATTTTGAGATGCACTGTTGCTATGCAGTCCTTCTCTAGAAAAGAAAAGGCACTGTCTCGGCTATGCTAGATGCCTTCTCTATCTCTTTTGCTCTCCCTCTATCGTCTCTTCACTATTGGCTACTTTGGTATCAGCAGTGTATCACCTTGCATCTAATCAGCTCTCTCCTCACATTCTCATAGTATCCCCAGAGCTCTGAAAGTAGTCTCCTGTCCATCATTAGCTTGAATTCAAGGCAAAGGCAAAAAGAGGTGGTTTGTGAATAATCCCTTTGTTTCTTCAGAAACTCTTCATAGTGTACTGAAAGAAAGAGAATAGTAGAAAAAGGAAGCACTAGATTGTTGTTTTTCACCCCTCAACACACCTTCATGTGCTTTTCTATCGTCTCAGTGGAGAATTTAAGTGCACAGTTTCCATGACAACCCTTTCTGGACTGTAGAGGAAAGGCTTTATGTGAATCTTCCACAGATTTTGTTCTTGAGATTTGAACAGGAGCCACAAAATTTAGAGAATTAACACTCAATTCAGTCAGCAGCAGGATTTTCAATACTGGCACACACTATTAAGCCACATCTAGCAATAGCCTCGACAAGAAGGGGCAGAAGTATTTACACTTTGGACAAAAATAAGCTTTTACTGAGGTTATGTTGATGTTTTGGAATTGGGCACAGACCTTATATAACTTTTCTAATTTATTAATTGTACTGAGGCCAACAGATGTAACCATATGAAAAGTTCAGTCTGTAAGCTGTCAGTCAACAGAATAAAAAACTTTTCATTTCCCGAATGTCCAGGGTAGAAAGGATGTTATTTAAGCAAACTGTTCAACAAAAATGCAACATACAACCCATATGCTCACACAAATCAAATCTTAATTTTCAGCATATCTGATTTGAGCAGGAAAGAATTGCTGCATTCTAAACAGACAAAAAAAATACAGTCAGATGCAAACCATATTTGTATGTTGTTCCAAATCCAATCCAACTCAGATTCTGAGACATGCAACTCAGTCTGTCTCATTAAATTGGATTGTGTTATTGTCATAAACTTGTAAAACACGTCAGACAAAATGTCAGACAAAACCAGTATAAAGTCAGGTCAGGGAAGAGCCTAGAATACAGTATATACACAATAGTTGGGGAGAACCTCCCATAAGTGTGGTGCTTGCACTACAGTTACTAGTGTCTAGTGGCTATGAAGTGACTCTGTACCCTCTTATGTAAGAAACACTAAAATAGAACAATTGGACTCAGACTGAAGTACTATGCTTACAGTGGTACAGTTGTTTAATGGTGCTCTTACCTAATGGCCCCTGATGGTAAATGAGCCATTGTGTGCATGGTTAAAGGCTTGTTTCATAATATAAGGAAACATTTACTTACGTAAGGGCTTTTGATTCTCTAGTACAAATACTTATTGTGTTGTTATTGAAACCCTACCTTATATCTCTCTCACTGTATCATTCACACAAACTGTGATAAGCTACTTAACACATTTAGCTCTCAGACAAGCTGGGCCACATAATAACCCATTGAGGCTTTCTCAGTTTAAGTAGACCTGCAATGCCATTACAAGCTTTACTCCATTACTCCATTCTTATTTCTTGCTCAGATCCCATCTTTCTACCTTTGATGGTTCACATGCGTGTAAGCAACTCACATCTCTCATTATTATTAGAATCAGATGTCCTGGTCTGAAAGGACAGAAATTTACATGTGTCAAGACAATAACAAAAGCATATTTAAGAGACAATCCTTCATTGCAACAGTAGTGATAAAATGAATGAATCAGCAGATTCACCACAAAGATATTTATGCTTCAGTGGTTGCTCATGATCCAGAAGAGATGGCAGCAAAAAAAAACAAAAACAGATGCATAGCTTTAGTTTAGGATTTTATCAGCTACTGCCATCTCTATGTGGGTAGAGGAGAGGATCCAGCAGATGAATTTCAATCTGACAGTGGCATGCATGGGCTTGTATCAAATATGTGTCCAACTAAGAACATATAACCAACATATGACCCAAATCTTTTTAAAAAGATCAGATTATTGTGTTCATATAGGTTTGAAAAAGACAAGAATAGAGGACTTTGTGTGACCCATCAGTGTTGCCACAGATGTGTTCTCCCAGTGGAGCTTTCATTAGAATGCTTTGTACCTTGAGCACGCATACACACACAAAGAGCCCCATAATAACTGCACTCAATGTGCTGCTCTGTCAACATGTCAAACAATCATATCATGCACAATGCATCATAGGGTGTATCACAAAGAGGTGTACTGGGGCACAAATAATTACATCTAAATCATATTCTCATTCCTTGTGGAATCTGAATTTCAAATTCAGTTTCTCGGAGATGTGAAACATGCTGACCTAATTAGGCCCTAGGAGAATCCAATTTTCTGACTCCTTCTCAAAGCATTTTTCATCGTTATCAGTAACAGAAAGCACAAAAAACCCAGCCTGGTAATATGGCAAACTGAACACAATTACACATGCAAGGAGATAGAAAGCTGGTGGATGGAAAACTTGCATGCAGTCTGTAAAAATGAGAAACCAATGTCCTTTATGCATCCACTTGGATTGTGACAGCGTCTTTTGTAGCCTATAATGGTCAGTGGGTTAATCAAGTGAGGCTGCCATCTCCTCTTAAAAGGAGGCAGCCAAATCTGAAAACTGGGGTTTCCCTGTCGTTATTAACACATTACATATGGGAGCAACTGAATGGGAGAAGCTAATTAATTGAACCAATCTGACGAGAGCAGAAGCACTGCTACTTTGTCCTGTGATCACAGACAGTCTGGCACTTACATCCAGACATGTGAAAACACACACACACCCCCACCCACACACACACACACACACTTTCCGTCGACAGTGAGGTGCACACAGAAGAGGGAATAGCATTATCCACGGTTGCCAGGGTTCAGCAAAATTTCCACTATATCTCAAAAAACACAAAAGACCTGAAACTAGCCTGAAAAATTCAGGCCCTCAAAAAGGGAGACAGATTTTTCTTCTCTCTCTCTTTTTTTTTTTTTTTTTTTGCTGTTGTGTGGGGAACAAAGTCACCGTGCTGCACAAAACAAATGAGGAAGGAAAGGAGGCAAACTGACAGAAAAAAAAAAAAACAGAAGATCAAAGCAAAGTCAGACATGGCAAACACAGACCACAACACAGAGCAGAAAGTCTAAACAAAAGCCCGATCTGGACAGGATTAAATTTACCTGGAGTCCTGGGTAATTTCTTATTGTACAGGTGCTACTCTGTGACTTTACTTCCATCCAGATTAGCGAAAAAATTACAGGAGAATTACGTACTGTTTTTCGACAAACTCAGCGGTCGTCTGATCATTTTATTCTCAACTGGATACGGATGTCTGTGATTTTCCCTGCATGTTAAATGCTGATAACTTAATACTTTAAATGTTTTCATTGTTTATATTCAAACTAGTTAGCATTTACATTTAATTTATCAGCATTTATCATTAGATAATTAAGGAATTGACCACCTGACGCAAACATCTGGGTTCATAGAAAATACTACCCACTAGAAACTCACTCCTCCTGTGGTAATTTTATTACTGTCTGGATGCAAGCCCTTTTTTTTTTAAAGAAATGTGTAAAAACATTTCTTACTGACATCCCCCTGATATACTAATCCAATCCGAATAGGGCTCATAGGTCTAGGCAGAGACTTGAGAACAAGACAAAGAAATGTGCATGTGAACCTAAGGAGTATAAATACACACATGACCAAATGATGAACAGTTATGAGCTGGAGTGATAGTAGTTCACGAAGATAGGAAGAGTGGGTGTGGTTTCAGTCTGGGGATTCTGGGATTTGGAGTTCCAGGAGAAAGGAGCACATACGAAGATTAAATGAATTACTGATACACTTGTAAGAGGCTTTATTGGTACTCACTATTAAAGTGGAGTTAATTTTCAGTTACCTATCAGTAGCTATCAAGGTTAGGGAGTGAGCAATGTAGTTTGTAAACCAAATTAGCATAGGTTAGGAGACCTAGGAAAAAATAATTCATAAAAAAAAAAAATAAAGCCAGCTATGATCATAAATGGTTAGAGGCAGCCAAGATACACAACAGCTGAGAGCATCCTCACCGACAAATATCCATCATACTATTACAAATGGTAATGCTCATATTATTGCGTGTGAGCACTAGAGATTGCAGATTCCAGTGTCCTGTCGCACATGTAATATTCTCTGTTTTGTAGATGAGATTGAATGGCACTGTGTCTCCTACATACACAGCATCAGCAGGAGATGTAAGGCTTAGGGCTGAGTGGATGGAGATAATGCTGTGTCAGAGGCCAGCCTAAAATTAAAGTGCAGAGGGAAGCAGGGATAGAGTAGGTACAGGCCATATCACTATTAAAATGAGAGACAATATGTTTGCATTTTAGCTCAAGAGGCACCAGGAATATGCCAAGAAATAATTAAAAAAAAAAAAAAACAATGGTCAGGGCTCTGATTTTATTAAAAGCTCTGAGGAAACTGAAAAGCTGACCAAGGTAAAAGTGGTAAAGGTGTTGGTCAGGTAGAAATCTGATTATATATATAAAAAGCTGATGTGCTTTCTGGACCACAATGCAGAGGTGGCTACATTGCTAAAAAGAAGATCCTAGCAGGCAGAGGAAAAAAGAATTTTACCATAAAACCCCTAGTGTGGCTCTGCAGCTGCCAAGATCTTGTTTTATAGCAAATAATCTGAACTAAATCTAATAAAGGAAAAGTGTAAGTGCAGACAATGTGTCAATGATATATACACCCATTTCTACTGTAAGATATACTGGGAGAGGGAAAGGGGGTTATGGAGTGGATAATGTAAATACATCAGAAATACTTGTGAAAAACTTGTTCTCCCATGAAAAGCCTGAGAAATAGAAGAAGAATTTCTCTCTTTTCAGATGCCCAAATTTTTTTGGGCTTGTTTCAGGTCTTTTGTTTGGTTTTTGAGATTTTAATGAAACCTACCAACCCTTGTTAATGATATTATCTCAAACACAGTTGAATAAAGGTACATCTAAAACCACTCAAAATGAGCTGCACTGTATGCTGTATGTTGTTGACTCACAACTTACTGGGTATCTCTAAAAATTCACTAGATGGTAGCCAGTTCATGTGTGAAAGCCTCTGAAATTAATGTCATTTGAGCCTATGCTCCACCAAAATCTGCGCTAACGAGCCACTGCTGGTCGCAGAGCACCATGTAGAACACTAAAATTTAATTAAAATTTTTTTTTTAGAAACTTAAATTTAATACATATTCGGATAAATAATGTAATACATAATTACTTACATACAACCTCCCTAATGCAACACCTGTCATTTTTCATAGCCAGAATCCTGACTGTGTAATTACTTTAAAAAATTTGCAGTATCTAAACCTAGCACAAACAAGTAGTACAGAGTTCCAAAATGGCTTCCATGAATTGTAGTGTGGACAGAAAAATCTGTGAATATCTAAACGAATCAGGCTGTGCTCTTGTGCTCGCCCACCTCCCCACCATCACCACCTGCTCCCTCTTTCACTATGCTGAGCGCATCATGCATTGGAGCATTTTTGTGTTGGTGGGAATAATGAATGCGTCTCCTGGGGCTGGAGCTGAAATATTTTTTTAATGAATAAATCTGATGGAATAGAGTGGCCAGGGGGTTGTTTGGCTTGGCATCCATGCTTAGCTAGCCCCAGTCAATAAGAACCATGCGCAGCTTCCCATTCTGTCATCCAGAGAGATCGCATGTCTGTTGTGAGCAGCCAACAGTTTGGTCAGAGGTCTTTGCTCCCTCACTGTTTATTTGTCAGGAAGGTTGCAAGCTTAAAGCCAACATGTGTTTGACTTGACTACTAAAAATAAATATTTGGACTAAGCAGATATGCTGCCTTTTTTTTAGATTTTCCAGATCAAAGATTTACATAGAAGTGTTTTACTTTGTGTATGACTCTTAAAATAGTATGTCAGTATATAGAACTATGTTTTTTTTTTTTTAAATGCAACCAACATTCACTAAAATCTATTTATTTCGATTTAAATTTGATTTAAATAAGCATTCAGCTGGCTTCACCCAAACAGAAATGTGACACCTCTTGCTGAAATATTGCTTTCTACTCCGGGTGTCACTGGTCCAAGGACAGACACCGTTTCAGGCTCTACCATATGTGAGGTAAATTTGTTGCCTCAGCTGTATCTGTAAACGAACTCTATTATGTGTATGTTTAGAAACTTGTGTAATAACAGGAACATGCCAACAAACTAAATACATAGATTTTATAGATCCTGGCTGCCATTCTCTGGTCTCCAATATTTCTGTCAGAGGCCTTTCCCCTGCAAAGAGTGAATTCTCTGTGGCATTATCTATCTATTGTTCTCTCCAGAAGCCCATCAAATGGATGCTGAAAGAGGGGATTGCAATGAATAGAGGTGGGATGCTGAGCTCAGATACTGTAGCTGCACTCTACGCAACACTGCAGTGCTGTGGAGAGCTAGTTAACATAAATAAACCTCTGCATCAACAGGAAGAGAGAAATCAAATCAATCCCAGACTGTGCAGCATGGCCAAGGACAAATAAAATTCATGTCCAGGCTACTATACTAAGCTACTATACTAAGATAGAAGAGATATGTGTTATTTCATTACATATTTTAGAGACATTTTAACCATTTGCTATTCAGATATCCAAACAAGACAATGAGAAACAAAAACTGAAAAACAAAGGTTAAAATCAAAACTATACTGTAAGTGTTTCAAACTGATCTGGATGTGGAGATGTGGAAATTAAACCAAACAAAAACCTATGCATTGTGTCTGTAATATATCAAGGAGACAGAGTAGATATAAAGAAAAGAACTGCTTAAAATACAAAATAACTAATTTGTCTCTTACTTAATACTGCTAATGTTAAGAATGCTTTCAGACTAAGATCTTATACTGCTGTAGGATAATCTCTATCTACTTCACTAAAACCAAAATCAACCAAAGATAGCAGCAAGCTGCAAATGTATCAAATTTCAGCAAATAAAAAATGTGATTAATTGTGATTAACTGCACAAAATAACATGTTTAATCATTATGAAATATTCCAATAGTTTGTCATCCCTAATATTTATATAACAGTTTACGTACACTAATACTGTAGCTACTGCATGTAATGTGATGAATTCAAAACTGGACATGAAATATGAAAAGCATTTTAGTTTCGATATGTTCAATATGTTTCTCTCTTAGTTTCACATGCAGTTTGTACTAACAGTCTAATATGGGATAGCTACCAGTTTCTAATGAGCTAAAGTGAACTGAAATAAACATAAAGAAAGAACAAATGTGGCATATGGTGAACATTAATAAACCTTTGTGTGACTCCGGGATTTGCTCACTCCTGGACCAGCATCAGTAGTCTCTCTACATCTCCCTTCATACTGGCGATATTCATCTCTATAACACCAACATCTGTGTCCACCTGCTAATCTCTCCATCTCTACTGTTTCGTTATTGCATTCTTACACCAGAGGAAAAGGGAGGGCACAGAGGCCCTGGGCTGGTGTGTTAATGAGAAACACAGGTGTTTTCCAGATGCCACCATCACAAATTTCCCTGATTCCCACGCCAAGGCTGAACCAGCTGATGCTGCTCACCATGAGCACCACGCTATGGGACATTCATTCCAATCTACTATATCAGTGAAGTGGAATGGAGTGGTTGGGTTGCTTTGACCCCAATGATCTAGACTCTCATTGGAAACCTTGAGTTTCATAGTATTGGTTGTAAAGAGATAAAGGCCAACAGCGACCTATCTAGCTTGAATTCCTTGCTGTTTTAAATTTTAGCACAAGCAAAATAATAGGTCAGACTTTTAAAATAGAGATTTTTTTTGAGGTAGGTCCAGATTCCAGATTGTGTTATTCTACTATTATTCTTCTAAGTACTTCTCAGACAGAATAAGATTTTCAAACATATGTAGGTAATGTTGCTAAAGAACATCTGTAGTAATTATGTTAGATTTGCATGGGATAAATAATCTCTATGTATATTGTGTGCAGCCACACAAGGTGTACTCAATCATTAGTAGGTCACATGACCATGTAGGCTATACCCGGGCTAAGAACGCAATGATTTGCCTAAAACCCCCAAAAGCAGTGCTCCTCAGTCCTTTTAAATGTTGTCTATCTTTTATTGTTTTGCATTTTAAACTAAATAACCTTTAAATAACCTCCACACTTCTGGGAATGCTTTCCACTAGATTTTGTAATGTGGCTGTGTGGATTTGCTCATTCAGCCAGGGAAATTGTAATGCTACAGCATACAAAGACATTGTGCAAGAGATGACATTACACTGATTTGTGGAAACTCTTCCACGTTGAGTCATTTTAAGAAATATATGGGATAATGAAGTAAGTATAATGTCCATCATTAAAACAAATCAATTTTCCATTAATGGTCCAGAACCTGATCCTTCAGCATTTGCCACCATAAAAAGCATTCATATTAATGAGCTCATAATAACAATTCAAGCAGATAATAGGTAAATGGAGTAATCCATTTGAAGGAGAATGGCTCCCAGTGTGTATTGCATTTAGAGTAGTGTCTAACTGAAAAGCCTCAAACAAAATAACTTCTTTAAGTTCTCCTTTGCTACTGCAACAGCATCAGCAATACATCACAGTATGAAATACCTGGGCCTGTATGATCAAGACAAGATAAACAGTGGAGTTAATTATTTGGATTACATTGGATTGGGCCAAAGGAGCTTAGCACCCTGTGCAATCCTTGTTGGTTTGTGTTAAGAGTTAGAGGTAAGAGTGTATAGAGCTGGATACAGAAAATGATAAGGATGACTATATTTAACCACTGTAATCATGGTCCATATCTGCAAGGCACTGAAGTTTCCCTTGCCAGGAAACTCTTTTGAATGACTATTGTGTCAGCTTTATCATCTAGAGGCTGATCTTCTGTAATAGCAAGTAAATTGCTGTTCCACAGCTTACCCTCTATCAGTGTTTCTCCGTCCTGGTCTGGGAGTACCTTCTGCCCTGTACATTATGGTGTTTTACCTCCTCCCAACTCACCTGATTCAACTTATTATTAACAAACCAGAACTAGGTTGAACATGGTGAGTTGAAGGAAGGAAAACACTTTTAATATTTTAAAACGTATATAAAATATTTAAAATATGCACATTTTAAAAGGTCTAGCAAATGTATGTGACTAATAAGTAATGATTACAAGCTGTTTGTTAACACTTTCTCTTGCACTTTTAATGACAACCTGAAATCAACTGAAGATTTTTGTAGTTGTACTATTTGAATCACTTAAAAGACAATCTAATTAATCTGCTGATTAATTAAATCTGTCTTTCATGGCACCTACAATGAAGGTAGACACCATGGTGCTAGCAACATATCAGCCAAAGGGAATATGGCTTAGCTTTATCATACAGTATACATACTGCACAGAGAGAGGTGGAAGGATATTCAGACTGGTCCTACAAGGATATAAAGGGAACTAGAAAAAGAGACATTAGCAGTGTGAATATAAAGAACTTGTTTGAGACAGCCATAATTTTTCCACTGAGAGTTACAGCTGTTACAGAAACTCAGGGTCAACCTTGTCTGTGAAAGTAATAAACAGCCAGATCTCGAAAATGAGTGAAATGGATGCAGTTAAACCAGGGGGGTTGGTTTACAAAAAGCCATTGAGAGAAGAATGGTGCCTGTCTCCAGCTATATGCTAATAGGTCACTGTATCACTATCAAAGCATCTCCACTGTGGAATTCCCATTTCAGCCGAAGATATTAAACCAGGATGCAGCACTGTTTTAAACAACACTATCAAATAATGGTACATGAAGCGGTCATGATTGTGATGTTTGTGTTATCTTACTGTAAAGACTGTTTTCCTGTTTTTATTTGTTTTTTTTAGTAGTTTCAGTTTTTTATTCTATCGAACATTGTGAACTGTACAGTTCTTTTGAATGGGGGTAAAAGACAATGTTGTGGACCTTTTAGGTCCTTAATTATGTAAAAAAAAAAAAGTTTTTCTTATGGCCACATAAGCAGTCAACCAGCCACTGAGGTAAATTTAGTGTCTGATGATTGCTTCTTTAGTCTTACACCTAAGCTACAAGGCTATTGTAGCTCTTAGGAAAAGGAACCTTATACTCTCCAGTTTAACTTTGTTCAAACATTTAACAAATTGTACAAATAGTAATTGTCAATTGACGTTGCACTGCTTTAGTTTAGAGTTCCAGCAAACAATTATTTTCATTTTTTTTATCATTTATAACTAATCATATACTTTTAACCATCAACAAATGGTTATTTTGTTAGTTAGCTTGATTTTTGAAACAGACATAAGAATTACATAAGAATTTCTTAAGTTGCTTTATTGTCTAGATCAGGGATCCTCAAGCACAATCCCCAGGACCAACTTTTACAGCAATACACGTCAGTGCTTGCCCAGGACTGCCGTTCATAAACCACCGTCTAGAATATAATCAACACAGTAACAGAACAAACTTCACTTCAAACCAACACACAGACTTTAGTGAGATTTTACTTCTAATAATAATACTTTTAATAAGATATCATAAAGATTAGTTTTTTGCCCTGCCCTAATGCACCATAATTTACTGGATTTAAGCCCAGAATCTTTTTTATCAGTCTATGAATTACAGAATTAAATTGTTAAATGTATAAATAAGATATTATATTCTTCTTTTTACCATTAAATAAAACACAGTGATAAAGAAATTAAATTTGGAAACCCAACATTTTTTAATTTTAGATTTATACTTTACTACTGTATGTAGTCCCAAAGAGGGCATTTACAAATTTAAAAAAATATAAACAATGATGATAAATGATGATAAACAATAAAGTAAACTTCCTTACAAGTCTGTGACCGGATGACTGAGCCAGATGACAGCATGCACTGAAGTCACTATGCGTATAAACTTAGCTCAAGGACATGCATGTAAAAAAAAAAAAAATTCACATATTTTGACACAAGGGCTTTTATTAACATAATAATTATTCCAACCCAGACTCTGTCCTTCTGGTAATCACAGGCCAACTCTGCTGTGTCTCACACTGTGCAGAGACAAAGGGATGCTCATTAATCTGCTCTAAGGCTAAAAATAAAAATGTACATTAAAAACTCAGTGCACAGACAATTTTTTTACTCTACAGTTGCACAGATATGTGCAAGTCAGTGTCTAGCATTACACACCTCAGCATATATTAGCTTAATCTGGGATGACACACTACATGGCACACACACTTTTATTTGTAGCAAGCTGCTTTAGATCTGTTTATAAGTTCTCTCCTTTCACAATCGAAATAAAGATTTTGCAGGGTTACACTGTTTTAGCATGAGACAGAAAGCACAATGTTTTTAGGTCAGCCAGGTCCCTGGTTAATAAGAATTAATATGTTTCAGAGCGCTTTATTTATTCTCTCTAACAGCCCCCTCTGTCTGTTTTCTTTTGTTGTTCTCTTCCCTTTGAACTGGTGCGCTATCCCTAAAGACCCAGCCTTATTTAAAGCTCCCG
This sequence comes from Pangasianodon hypophthalmus, assembly GCF_027358585.1. Classification (NCBI taxonomy): domain Eukaryota; kingdom Metazoa; phylum Chordata; class Actinopteri; order Siluriformes; family Pangasiidae; genus Pangasianodon; species Pangasianodon hypophthalmus. The sequence continues at coordinate 13,453,636 of NC_069724.1, read as the reverse complement.
CTAAAGACAGAGGTGTGCAGAGCATGTCCCAAGATAGTTCAATTAAATACTGCACTTGCTCAATGTCAGTATTCAATGTGGATGCGCTGTTTGGTGTGTTGTTTCATCACTCCAGTAAGATACTGCTCATGTTTCAAACCTAATCATACATTAAATGTCACATGTCAACTTCCACAAACCCACCGCTAATTCCAGTTCCCTTTACTGAAATTTGGTTTATCTGTGAGTGGCTTTTAAAGTGTTTAGTCCACTTGGTGGATGTCTGGTGGTTAAGCATCTACTCACTTGCCAGCAAGTGCCCAAGAAACATCTAGTGGGGGCAGGGGTAAGCCTCCTAAGAATTTCACACAGATTAGAGAGGGAGCGTGCAAGTGTGTGACCCTGCCTCTTCCATTTGTTCAGCACTAATTCATAATGTAAACTCCTAAAACTAAAGCTTACCAAGTGTTATGTAGGCTTTCAGGCTCTTAAAATTTACCAAATAATATTTTGGAAATACAGAAAAAACACAGCAAGAGGCTAAAATACAGTATATGTTAAACAGAAACAAAAAGAAGCTTCTTTTCTTAATGATTTGATGAAGCACTATGGAGATACTAAAACTCTCAGAGAAATATTTTTAGGCATCAAGTATTGATTTATTGCTCAGACCTTCACTGTGTTGTATTATTACCATTACTGTGTGGGCTTTTGTATCATTGTGCTCACAAAGGTTTGTGAAAGCATATTTTCTGTGCTGGAGTTTTCATTTTATGGTTAAAATTTGTACTGGCACAATCACACTTTCTCAAAAATGCTGGGGATTTTGATCAGAGAATAACCAGGAAAGCACAGGTGCATAAAAGCAATTTTGAAAACTCTAATATTTAAAAGGTCATAATCTAAAAATTCACAAATTATACATTAATATTTGTAAATGGTATTATTATTATTATTATTATTATTATTATTAATCTATTTATTTTTATTATTTTTTTAATCCTTATTGAATCAGAGTCACTGAACCATTTTGTGACATAATTTAATTTGGTAAGAAATTAAATTTATTCACTTTTAGTTGTTTTTTTCTCTTATATTCTGCTTTTGTTTTCAGAATGTTATGTTCCGTATACATGTTGTGAGGAGATCTGTCTCTTTAAAGAGAACAGGAGAGCTCATTTGAAGCAAAATCCATGTAACACGATGTTCTGAGGATCCTCTGTAAAATGATTGTATTTTTCTCCCTCAGGAAAGTGCACTGTACATTAAGCACGTTGATACTGAATAAACATGTCAAAAAAAACTTCACAGTTTATTCACCTGACTGTCAAAACCACTGTAGTATGTGCATGTTAACGGTTAAAAGCCATATAATAATGCACCATAATCGTTCTTTTTTATACAAGATTAAATCTGGATGCAGTCGCAGTGACGCAGCTTCAGTGGTGATGGGAGAGAGGGGAAAGCACGTGTGTAATTCACTGCATGGTTGAAAAAATGAAGTGAAGAGGACTGGGGAGAGGACAGGAGCCAGAAGACAAGGATTATGATAGATTTTAATCCCCAGGTGGGCAACCTGTCTCTAGGTCAGTGGGTGAAGCAAGGTCATTCAATTGATATGGAACTGCGCTAAAGTGTGTTACAGATTGCAGTGTGATCCTGTAGAGCCCCTATAGAATACTGTAGTGCTTTAGAGAACTGAAGAGGTAGCTATATGGGATGTGACGTGCTGGGGATATTTTGGGTTGGCATGTGTCATTTAACATTATTGCTGTTGTTATGCACATAACTACATAATAATTAAAATAATATGAAATAATCAGTAATTAAACAATTTTATTAATTAAATGTTTCATTACTCATAATTACTTGAGTTCCTTAAACCATTTTTACATTATTCATATAAAAGGTTTATATCCTGCTTTGAGCCCAAGGAATGCAGTTTAAATTTGACCATCCCTTTCCATCTCTTCTACTTTTTATCTCTCTTGTTTAGTATTATTTGGTAGTAAACAGATTCCACTTACACAGCAGTATTTTGAGTAAGACCACATTAAATGCCCACCATCATCTCCTCATCCACTAACAGTCACTGGATGTGAGCAATGTAAATGGATTTTTAGGGAGGCCAGAGGCAGACATTCATCCTAGGCTTGACTTTTATTTTTAGTGATGTGAATGATGGAAATCATTGTAAGCTTTGTGAACTCAAAACATCTGTACATCATGGAAGTAATAGAGAGACAAACAGTAAGCAGTCCATTTTTTTTCCATTTCTGATACAGTTCTAATGTCAGAGCTCTGAATATGGACCGGTAACCACTTAGTAAGCAAATCTACTTTGTGCATGTGTCTGATTACAAGTTTGCAAGTCGAGGCATGCTTTAAGACAACATGAGTCAACACTTTCATGTGCAAGACCTGTCTTAACACAAATATCACATCACATTCACAGTTTATACAAAAATGTTCTCAGATCAAAACCATGATCTGATCTGATACCGAGCCAGCGTTTCAGACCAGTGTAAGTCCAACTGTAATACATGGCATCTCTAATTACCATATGCTGTTTTCATGCACCAAAGTTGGGTGTGTGGTTCTAGCTAAACCCATTAGTTCCAGCACACCAAACTATAACATCCCAAGTCCAAAATTATTTTAAGCTCTTCTGCGCCAGGGTTAATACGCTGAATCTGCTTAGGGTGTTAATCTTGCTGCTTCTATTTTGGCCAGTAGACGAGGGAAACATTCTGAATGTGTTTCGTACAATAATAAAAAAAAAAAATTAAACCCACCAACAATACACCATGCACTTGTTCGACATCACTGCGCTTCTGTCAAGCAATTTTACAGCTCTGTCCAACATTTTATATACCAGGCCTGTAGACGCACAAGAAAAGCAGCGCGCAGTTAAACAGTTTAAAAGACTGAAATCATTTTGACTACCTTCTGTTGCATAATTGTGGTCGCGGAGGAAGCTGCTGTTGATTTTGCGGGTGTCTATTTCCTCATCCATGTATAAGGCGGTGTGGCTGGAAACAGAAAGCATAGAAGCCGGCGTCCATGATCCGCCGCATCGACTCAGATCCGAGGAGTCCGCACGCGCAGCAGCCACATCCAGCCGGCACAGAACAAGCTGATGCTGCTAGTTCACTCACACACACACTCACACACGCGCGCGCGCGCGCACACGCAATCCTTATGCAGCAGAGAAGCGGACCGGCTCGCGCTGTCACAATTTCTGGGTGTGTCAGTGTCGACTAACGAACTGCGACTTCTTTAATGAAGAATGGCCGGAATGAACACTCAGCGGTGCTAAGCGGGGTGGGTAAAAATCCATGCTCTGGAGACAGATGTGTGGCCGAGCTGCATCTGTGTAGCGAGAGGACGAGCAAGCGGCGCGCGCTGCTGCAGTCACTGCTTCGCACCCTGCCTTTTTGGCTCCGCCCACTACCGCGCGCCTCTCTCCTGCAGGATCGTAAGAGCGCGCATGCGGGGTCTCAGAACCGCCTGGTACACCGGCATACAAGTTTAAATTTCCGTCATGTCTTTTCGTCCCCGCACATGAAGCTAAATTAACTGCTACTGGAAGCACATTCCTTCCACATTCTTGTCCATTCAAGTGGCCTTTTAGCCAAGTGAATATTTTTTGTGTTTTGTCTGACAGCCACTGGTGGTTTATTAGCAATGGCTGACAAAGGTGGCCAGTTTAGCCCAATTTTCTGGTCTAACACTGGCAACGTTCAGTGTCTGGGTTTGATGAGTGTATTTGTTAATACATTAGATCAGAAAGGTGTGACTATGTGGATGAGTGAACAAACTTTGCATCCTAAATGTCCACATTTTTAAATTTATGCATCCTCAAGGACTTGCATACAATAAGTCTTTAAAGTGCAGACTTGGAAGGGGATTGCAGAGCTTAGGGTACCATTTGGGACAGGGTCGGAGTTCCTTCCTCACAATAGCCGAAGAATAATGCCCATAACCATGATGACTATCTCAGAAAAATAATTGGACATTGTTTGTTGCTGCCTATTTTGTATTCTTAACTATTCAAATTTATTCCACATTATGGGCATTTTGAGTAAGTCTGCTTAGTGAAACATATAGGTAAAATGTTCAAAATATCATTTGAAGTGTTTAAAAGTGATATATTACTGGAACATAGAGGTGTAGCTACAGGGCAGGCAATTGCCTGGTGTCCCACATTCTGAGAGGGCTCCTGAGGGCTGACCATTTAAATAATTAGAAATGGAAAATAAACAAACAAACAAACAAATAAATAAATACAAATAAATAAATACTTTATGTTCTGTTAGATGTGTTCTGACTACTTTTAAATGTACATTGTATAATTATATCTCTGGGTAACATGAAGACATAACATCAAAAATCTGTCAGAAGGGCCCCATGCATTTATTTTGCCTGGGGCCCCCACATAATCTAGGGTCACCTCTGCTGGCACATAGTTCATTCATATGTCATTGTTATGTGTAGTCAGGTGCTATGAGTCAGGTGCTATGAACAGTGTGACTATGTGAAATTAAACCTTTGCCACTGATTTTTTTATGTAAAGAGAGCAAAAGCAGATTTCAATACATTTAATGGTATGGGTGTGTCACAACACAAAGAGAGAGAATGATTCAGTCAAATACACTCTGATGTTCAAAAAAATTTGATGTTCACCCTTTTTGCCTCCAGCTGAATTCAGGTGTTCTACATGCATATACACTCACTGAACACTTTATTAGGAACACTATACTAATACTGGGTAAGGCCTCCCTTTGTTCTCAAAACAGCCTCAATTCGTCATTGCATGGATTCCACAAGATGTTGGAAACATTCCTTTGAGATTCTGGTCCATGTTGACATGATTTCATCCCACAATTTCTGTAGATTTTTCAGGTGCACTTTCATGCTGCGAATCTCTTGTTCTACCACATCCAAAAGGTGTTCTACTGCCACTGAAGACCACTCTGTCTCATTGTCATGTTCATGAAACCAGTTTGAGACAACTTTTGCTTTGTGACATGGTGCATTATCATGCTGGAAGTAGCCATTAGAAGATGGGCAAATTGTCGCCATGAAGGGATGTACATGATCAGCATCAACATTCAAATAGGCTGTGGCACTCAAGCAATGATTGATTGGTATTAATGGGCCCAAAGTGTGCCAAGAAAACATTCCCCACACCATTACACCACCTCAACCAGCCTGGACTGTTGACACAAGGCAGTTTAGGTCCATGGATTCATGCTGGCTCATTCAGGCACCAAATTCTGACCCTACCATCTGTGGTAGCAGAAATTCATCAGACCAGGCTATGTTTCTCCAGTCTTCAGCTGTCTAGTTTTGGTGAGCCTGTGCCCACTGCAGCCTCAGCTTTCTGTTCTTGGCTGACAGAATGGACCTGACATGGCCTTCTGCTGTTGTAGCCCATCCGCCGCAAGGGTGGACGTGTTGTGCATTCTGAGATGCTCTTCTGCTCACCACAATTGTAGAGTGGTTGTCTGAGTTCTGTAGCCTTTCTGTCAGCTCAAAAAAGTCTGGCCATTCTATGGTTGACCTCTCTCATCAACAAGGCGTTTCCATCTGCAGAACTGCTGCTCACTAGATGTTTTTTCTTTATTGCACCATTCTGAGTATAAACGGAGTAAACAGCAGAGACTGTTGTGTGTGAAAATCCCAGGAGATCAGCAGTCATAGAAATACTCAAACCAGCCTGTCTGGCACCAACAATCATGGCAAGCTCAAAATCACTTAGATCACATTTTTTCCCCATTCTGATGGTTGATGTGAACATTACCTGAAGCTGCTGGCTTGTATCTGCATGATTTTATGCACTGCACTGCTGCCACATGATTCGCAGATTAGATAATTGCATGAATGTGTAGGTGTACAGGTGTTCCAAATAAAGTGCTCAGTGTGTGTAGTTACACACACAAACACAGCCTCATACTGCTGACGTTGGTGAATTCATGCTAATTCACAGCTCATTGTTTTGGAGTGGCTATCCCAAACACACAACACACAATATACTTTTTTTTTTTCCACTTGGGTCAGACTGCCAACATAGTTCTTGTTATGCTGAGTGATAGCCCCAAATAACCATACTACGAGACTTGCACTCATGCAGCTAGTCTAAATTTCTTATGCGAAAATGTGCACCAGCTACTCTATGTGCTCACTGATTTGGAATTGACCATCTCAAGAAAACTGTGTATGACTCAGACAAACTGCACAGCAATGCCATTGATATGGCAAGTTCAAATGTCAGATTTGAATCCTGGCACAGATTTGAATCTGGCATATGCCTCTCAGCCTGAACAGCTTGCTAGTCACAAATGCACAGGCCTGGCAATGATCAACAAGCATAACAAAAAGCCCAGAAAACAGTAAAGCATACTCTCTAGGTACCCAACAAGTACAACAAAAAGAAAACAGTCGAAAGTTCTCCCTAGATGAATCTATGACTTGGCAGCAGGCATCTCTGAGATAAATACAATGACCAGTAGCGGAGTTTATGCCAGCTCACAGACACCTACCACAGACTGTAAATTAGCTGTTACAACTACTCTAAAAATGGCCTTTTATAATAGCGTTTGATATGCCACTCTGCAAGTACTCTACTGACACCTTTCAGGGGGATTCAGGCCCCAGCTTTGTGGTGCATCGTATGACTAAGATGATGAATCACTACACTACAATCACTACAAGCAGTTGAAGCTTATGTTACATAGCCAGTGGTCTTACCAGATGAAGCACTATTCCCACATGTGCACTGCTCAAGTGCTGAGTGCAAACTTGACTGCCTCATGTGTGGCATGCACAAGCTGTGAAGCATGGGGATGGCGGTATCATGTAGTGGGAGTGTTTTGCTTGAAAAGGGACTGGTGCACTTCAGAAAATCACGAGGAAGGAGGATTATCTAGAAATACTGAAGAAAAACCTCAAGATATAAGCTAGAAAGTTAAAACTTGATTGCAACTGGGTCTTACACCAGGACAATTATCCCAAGCATACCTTCAAAGTAATAACAAAATGGCTTAAACACAGCAAAGTGAAAGTATTGGAGTGGCCATCACAAAGCCCTGATCTGAATCCCATAGAAAATACACAAACATACAAAAAAACACACAAAAATAGGGCCACAAACCTGATGGTTCTTTCAGGACTAATGGGCAAATAATCTGGTAAAGCATTGTGAGAACCTTGTGGAAGACTACTCCAAGCATTTGATTCAAGTTAAGCAACTAAAAGCAACTAAAATGCCTTTACATGTTAATACTAACATGTAAACATGTGTATGTAAACATTTGACCCACCAAAAATCTGATATAGTAAATAAAATCCAAAATAAACCTGTCTCTAAGATATTATTTTGAAATGATCTCTTATGGAAATAATAATAATTGACTAAACACAGGGAATGTATGGTAACATGAAATGTGTGGAATTGTGCAAAATTAAGTTTCAATGTCTTTAGCCTAGGTGTATGATAACTCCTGATCAGTGTCTGAATGTCCTTGATGTACTCTGTGGAGTTGGCCCTAGACAACACCCCCACCACTGAAGAAGCTCACAAAGCCATGAAGCTCATGATGGGCAGGGGCTAATGACAGAGAGCTTTACTCACTGCTACTACATCAGATCAATAGGTTCGGATGGCAATGTTACAGGATGCAAAACAGGCACAATTAATATGGTAGTCACAAAACAATTACATACTTAAAATGATCACCAACAGTGGACTGGAATAATAGGTCTATACTCCAGACCTTACGCTACTGAATAAAATGACTCCAGAAGTCATTGGTCCAACAGCCTACTTTTGTTATTGACAACTATACAACTGCCTTATGCAAGGATATTTTCAGATTCTATTTTTAACTTTCATATAATGTTATATCAAAATGCAGTTTTCTATCCTGAAGAATGTCCCTACCGTGGACAACATAGGAACAGCTTTACCTCAAATCACTTACAATGAAGACTGAAGTCATGTTTCATAAATTTTAAATAAAAAGTTTCACCAGAGTAATGTTTATACATTTTTCATTGTTACATAACCACTCTGATAGATTTCTTCTCCTCTCAGCTTCAAAATGGCTTGCTTTTCTCCCATAGACAACTCTCTGGTCTTCATGTTGGTTCATCCTTTTTTTAACAACAAATGCAGTCTTCACAGGCAAAATCCAGGGCTCAAACCAAGAGTAGACATTCAGTTATATATATTCAGCTATTAAATGTTTAAACAACAGGGCAACAGGGCACATCTGGGCAACAAAAAAAATGTCAGTCACATGTTCCAATATTTTTGATATTTTTGGGTGGGGTAAAAAAAAAAAAAAAAGGTGCCATGTTTTAAGTTGTTTAATACATCTAGATGTAAATATCAGGAAATGAAAGATGAACTTCTGATCTATCATCTCATATTCAACTTTTGATCTCAAGCCCATATGTCTTCAGGGTGTAGCAAAAACAAAAAAATTGGCCTTGCTGTTCCAATACTTTAGGAAGGGACTATATATTTGCAATTCATAATATTTCAACTTGATCACCGTATTTATGTAGATCAGGTTTCACACTATTAACTCCACAGAAAGGGCCTAAGCTTTAGTAAGTTAAATGTGAATTACAGTCAACAGAAAAGTGGTTTAATAGAAAGGAAAAGATTAGGAAAACATTAATCAGGAAGAGTTTTAACATACAAATCCAGGTATAAAACAGTAGACTCTTGAAGGGAACCTGGTGCATGCAACACATTAGTGGAAAGTGGGTGGGCCAATGACAGTTAAGCAGTGGGCACACTGACAGGATCGTACCCAGGCAAATTAGGAGAAGGCCCACTTGCTGAGCTGCTAGACATTTAAATGAACATGACTGCAGTTGTTTTAATAATGTCATAGCACCAATCAAAGCATAGAAATTGATAATAAAAAGGTACTGTATATCCTTTCTGTGCCCACAGCAGAAATGAGAGCTTATAAGTCTTATTATTATTTGGCTTTTTTCAAGCTTGCAATTTGTTACCCTGTGAACAGTGATTTTTTAAATGCCTTTTAATCTGTACCCCCAAAAGACAAAAGACACACATTTATCTTCTTACTCTTTACACTCACGTGACTGTACACAATCCTCATTCAGCTCATCAATCTTCCATGCTCGGTCTATTGTGCTTACATTTTTACATCTTTTTTCCCTCACACCATTACGTTTTTTTTTTTATCTCTTGCAACCGCACAGCATGCATTATATTCATCACACCTTTGCCTGTCTAGTCTGCATCCGCTTAATTTTCATGGGTGGCACTCTGCCTTCCCATTCTAATCTCCCCTCCTTTTTACCCAATTTCCAAAATAGATGAGTTGGCTCACTTCCTAATAAGACATTGTGAAGCATGAAGAAGTAGCTGAGAAGTGTGTGTGGTTTTGTGTAAGGGTGGTCTGTGTGTTAGGGAGGTGGTGTGTTATCAATTATTGTTCACTAGAGAGGTGTCTTTGTCTGTGTTTCAGGATAATGCTCCTTTGTCATTCCTTTTTAAAGGTCCTATTTAGCATCATCATCAACGTATTATCAAAAAGCATAAGGATTCAGCACCATGGACAGCGATACCCAAGACATCTTGAGTACACCATGGAGGCTGGCCATATATTTGTGCCTGATATTCACAGAGCCTGGATAGAACCATTGATTCATGAGATAAAGGTATGATTTTTCATCATACTTTTTCTGATGAGACTGAGAGTGTTGTCTCCTCCCAATGACACATGGGGATCTTAAAGCCACAACCAAAACTGGTAAAGTTATTAGATTTACACAAGTCACACCTCTTTTAATTAGGAATTTATCCAAAAAAAAAGTCCATACCTTATGCTAAATAAACATGATATATATTGGTATTTAACAAATGATTAACATGTAATTTATCAGTAACGTACGTAAACACATGGACTATCCCACTATTTGTTTGCTTTGAATTCTGGTGATACAAATATGAGTATGATACATTTCAAACCTCCAGTATGTAACGCAATTTCTATAGTTACGTATAGGTTGTATGTATCGCTGGCTATTGGTTTCTTCAGCTGAATAACAAATTCCACAAAACTTTCCTCCAGTTAATAAAAATACAGATGGTAGTATACTAAACACCTGTGACCTCAGCTCAGTGGTGGATAATAAGCGTAGTTTAAAAAAAAAAAAAGCACATTCTGATATAATAGTGTGAATGTGAGCGCATGGTTGATCACCAGTTTGTTAATGGAGGGTGGCGCCAGAAAAAGTGACTGGTAAGGACCTACACCTGTGCGGGACACGAGAGCACCAGTCAAAAAAGGAAAAACAAAACAGCATTTTTAATAACTGTAATTATCAGCACCATTAACATTTTTTGTAAAGTGTTAAATGTGATATTTCATGGAAGGCCTGCTTAATCTTTTCGGGTCAAAATCTCCATCCTTTTTTTTCTCTTTTGGCCGAAAACTGAAAGAACCGTTTTGACGATTTTCAGCCTAAATTTTTCGGCGCCATCCCTAATAAATATGATAAACTAATGTTAAATATATACGTGTCTAATGTTAGCTAAGTCAGACATACACTCATAAATTTTATTTCACATTAATGAACTCAAAACATTTTCTACTTACCTTGACAGAACAAGAGGGATGAGTTTGGGGTTTAGGGGGCAGGGCTTTCAAGAGGCGTCTGTTAATATTCAAAATACCGGCACAGGTATTTCAACTTTCTGCACTCTTTTCCCTTCACAAAGATGAATCAAAAGAGATTGCAGCTGAACTGTGGAATTTATTCCAGTCAGCTTTATTTCCACCAACAAAAACAAACAAAAAATGGAGATCATGTAACAACGTCCTCCAAAACAAAGGAGCTAGGAAAACCTTGGGGGAAAAACTCAGCAGAAAAATGTAGAGATGAGTAGTTTGAGCACTGAAGTTCTCTTTCAGTCTCTATTAATGCTTGCTACTGATTGAAAATAGATGAGGGCTAGAAGCAATAATCAAGTGTGATGTGGTGACATGTAGAGAGAGGTGGCTGCGTGCTTCGTCTCCCTCTGCTGGCAGACAGTGTGACACCAAAAACCTCTATTCACTGTGATGTATCACCCCTAGCTAATCACTACTGATGTTACCAGGCATTTACTACTAAGTGTAGTCTATTCTGGTTTTGAGCCTGTTTGTTTAGTTTATTGAGGCAACACCATATGAGGGGTGGGTAGAGTAGCCAAAAATTCCATAAATAAGAATACTGTTCTTATATGTACATAGTATTAGTTATAGTAGTCACCAAATAATTACGTGAGTAAGAGTGAGGAAGTATCCAGCAAAAAGACCACTAAAAGTCCTCAGTGGTTCTATGGATGATTAACGATTCTACCTTTCCAAAGGTTCTCTACTTGGAACCCTTTCTGAAAAGAAAAAATCAGGCCAACCCAACAGAACCTTCTTTCTTAAGACTGTACTCATTACATAGAATCAGATATAAATTTGAATTTAAAAAGTGCAAAGAACAAAAGGTTTCATCGCTGTACTGTTCCACTCAGTATCAATGACAAATGGAAAGGAGAAAAATGTCACAGTGTTGTGCAGAGGAGATTTCATGTAGGAGCATAGTGTTTTAGGAAAATAATCAGCCATGGGGCTAAGTGTGTTGATTAGTTTCCTATAACAGCATGTCCCAAAGTGTTTTATGCCTCATACCAAAGCAATCTGCCAACAATTAGCCTAATTCTTTTTTTTTACTGAAGAATGACATCATACTTTTTATCCATTTACAGTTACATTTAATCTTTAACATCCATAAAACAAGTTAGTTTGTGTATGTTATAGCAACTATAAACAGTCATTCCCTTCAAAAACACAATTTGCTACAAAGAAACAGCAAAATGCCATATTCTCCATCCTTAGACTTTACATCTCACTGTTACAAAGTGCTCACACAGGTGACTCTATCCAGAAATATTAAATAAATGTCTCCCTACAGAAATCTTCACCATGTTGATTATGAGTGACTTTAATTTTAAATTAAAAACTACATTTTAAAGTACAACATAATTTTGATTCAGAAATAAATTCATACATGGACATTAACTTCATTGTGTACATAATTCTTTATCTATATGTATATATTCAATCTAGTGTATGCAAAACAAATTGCAAAACATATTCTTCTGTTTCTTTTGAAGTCAGTTCTAGAGATCGATATATTTGCACACGATGAGTGAAATGGTCTGTACTGCATATTCAGGGAATACAATTTATAGTCCTGTGCTGCTTTAAACTGATAACAATGTACCGAATTCAGTGTTAAATTTAGTCCTTCTCTCTGAATTGTCATCCTGTGACAGCCACAACAGCCATATGTACTCTGAGGCAGAGAAAGAAAAGGTCCCTTAATAAAAAGACAGCTACACACACACACACACACACACACATAGTATCAAAGCAGAGCAGAACAGGGAGACAAAAATACATCCAGCTGGCTTCATCCCCAGCTGTCTGTCACTTCATTGCAGTGTCTGGTTGTACTGTTACAGCTGTTACGCTGCAGCACCCCCTAAAGGTTAAATACAGACATTACCTTTACACTATTTACTTGTGACATTAATACAATAACCATATTGCCCAGCTGAGAATGAGTACATTTATGCTCATCCTCTAAACAAAATTCTATGTTTAATTAATGGTTACTATTGACATTGGAGGTTAAAGATGAGATAATACAGTGTGGAAAACAGTGTCATGTTTCTTTGATAGTTTGATTCTTTGAACTGTATTTCTCATAAATGCATGCTGAATTTTGTGTTTGTGTGTGAACTAGCTCCATCTGTTTCCATTTTAGTTTGTGTTACTTTGAACATCCACATTACTGCTATGTTTTAATATGCATCTGTATGTATGCAATTCTTTCCGGAATTCTATTGTGTACAGACATGAGATGCTTAACAGAAACACTTAATGAGTTCAAAATTGCTGAGGTAAAATACCTACTGTGATATAATGACAAATCTCTCATTCAGTTCACTCAGCTCATGTGATTTGTAAATGCCTAAACAGTTTAAATGAATGAGACAGGTGTAGATGGAAAAGCAAAAATGTCCTGGCTGCTCAATGCCTACTATCTAAGTGATATCACACTTATCACACTTATCGTGGACTGGCATTACTGATTGTCTGGCATTAAAAAGTCACTATATTTAGCACAAATCCGAGTTCTACTTCCTTTCATTCTGGACCACGCGGCCAGTTTCCTTCCGGAACTAGTGGAGTTCTCCCCATTTGCTTGTTTCCTTGCTGGGTATCAATAGCGAAGATATCACCTGGTGACTGAGACATCAAGTGCATAGCCTATAAAAGATCCCCACTATATTACAATCGTCCTGTTTCCCATTCTCATCTCGTTGAGGAGCTGAGGAAGTGGTGATTGTAATCCTAATATTTGATTCATTTACCACAATTGTCTGTGGGTAAACAAGACATTTAGTCAATTTTTTTTAGTTTGGGGGAGTAGCTAATTTTATAAGCTTAGTAATTGTTGAAATGTTGTGAACTTTCCCAACCCTGTGTATTTCAGGATAGGATGGTGTATTCTGCCAAGCTAGTGGAATTGGATGATGGACATGATCAGTTCCCAAATTGTTTGTCACCTGAACTTTGATGCAGGCACCTAAAGAACTGCAGCATAATACCATTAGAGACACGTGAAGCACTGCACACAGGCTGTGAAAATACTGTTCTAAAGGCTATGAGGACATCACTGATTAATCCTATGGAACAGGAATATTACTCATAGGCCCTCAGTGTCTGCTATGCACCAGATGAACAGATAACTGGCATCAGAAGCAGAACCCACTTTATTTGCAAATACATTATGCTGGAATTTCTCTTGATGCGACAGTGCCGTGGACATCTTACATAACGTTTTATGGCATTTGGCAGACACACTTATCCAGAGCAACTTACATTTATCTTATTTATGCAAATGAGCAGTTGAGGGTTAAGGTCCTTGCTCAAGATCCCAGCAGTGGCAGCTTGGCAGAGCTGGGATTTGAACTCTTTACCTTCCAATCAGAGGTACAATGTCTTAAACACTGAGTCACCACAACTGAGCCACAAATCAACATACAGATACAGAAACAGATCAGACAAGTGCTTAGACAATAACACATACATATTATAAACATATTAATCATATGAGGTACATTCTTTTGAAGTAGTATACAAATAACATGTATTGCACATTCAGTACAGCCATCAGTACTGAACAAGTTATCTGTAGGTCAGACACTGATGTTGCAGTCTTTCAGGGGTAATAGTTTTGTAGATCCACAAAAAGGATTCTGCCCTAGACACCAGTATTGTCCAGATGGTCAAGGACATAGTGGAGTCCCCATTTTGACTGCATCCTCCACTGAGCGGTTGGTCCTGTAGGCACTGGATCCAGAGGCTTTTTTTTTTTTTTTTTTTAAATTAAATGAGAACACCAGATGCTTAAAAGATGTTTTTTTTTTTTTTTTGGGAACTGTAACAATTATTGATAGTAGTTCACCCACCTTGAAATTCTGGGTCTGGCCCCTGGGAGGGATCCTAGCATACTGTGCACAAAGGGTCAGTCACACTTGCAAGTGCTGCATCGATGTGCCTGCTCTATGCAGGCAAATGAAAAATTCTCTCACTGGGTGCGAAACACTGGGCATAAACCCCTTAGTCCTGCACAGTGAACAGTGTTTTAGAGCTTTCGTAGAGTCAACTAGAAGTGTCTTGTCACATTCAGTAGAGACAATTCTCCATCACACCACCAGAGGGGTCCCTCCCCCAAATTCTAGGGCTCTCAATCGGTTGTCACACTCATTTCCTGTTTGTGGAAGCAAGTACACGATGCCATATTGCAAAGCTATGTCGATTATCTTTATTTGCGTGAGTTCTGAGACTTTGTCTTGTATCTGCCTTACCATGTTTAGACCCTTGCTGTGTTCTTGACTATTCTTTGGATTTGCCCTTGGTTACTGTTTTGGATTTACAACCCCTGGCAAAAATTATGGAATCACCACACTTAGAGGATGTTCACCCAGCTTTTTTACTTGATAGCAAACAAACAAATCACAGATATGACACAAAAAAAGATTTTGTTCAATAGCTTAACATTCTGGTTTGTGAAATATACATAAAAAAAATTCAAGGACATTTTTTTTTATTAATGGCATGTCTTTTTCCAAATCAAGTAGAGGAAAATATTATGGAATCACTCAATGTTGAGGAAAAAATTATGGAATCAATTTTTAATTTCCATTTCTAAAACAAATACTGGGACAAGTCTAAAAATGCTAATAAGTCAGCAGTTAAAAGGGAGTGCTTACACACTTTAATGGGCTGTTGGACTTGGCTAATTGAAAAGAAACATGGCTCCAATGAGAGAGTTGTCAGTTGAAACAATGGAAAGGTTTATAAAACTCTTTCAACAAGGAATTTCAACATGGAGTGTGGCCAAAGAGGTTTGTTGCTCCCAGTCAGCTGTGTCTAAAATTTGTTGCAAGTATAAACTTAATGGGAAGGTTATGAAAGGTAGATATACAGGCAGACTAAGGAAGATGTCAGAGCATCAGGATAGAAAACTCAAAGCACTATGCCTTGAAAATAGAAAATGCACAACAAAACAAATGAAAAACAAATGAAAAACAAATGGGCGGAAACAGGAGTCAATGTTTGTGACAGAACTGTAAGAAACCGGCTGAATGAAATGAGATTTACATATAGAAAAGCCAAAAGAAAACCAGCACTAACACCAAAACAGAAGAAAACAAGGTTACAGTGGGCTAAGGAGAAGCAATCATGGAGTGTGGATGATTGGATGAAAGTGAAATTCAGTGATGAATCATGAATCTGCATTGGCCAAGGAGTTGATGCTGGAACTTTTGTCTTGTGCCATTCTAACAAAACATATAAAGATGACTGCCTGAATCAGTCAAATTTCCCAACTCATTTATGATATTGGGTTGCATGTCAGGTAAAGGACCAGGGGAGATGGCAGTCATTACCTCAGCAGTCAATGCACAGTTGTACAGTGAAAATTTGGACATTTTCTCATTCCATCCATAGAAAATAGGTTTGGTGATGATGAAATAATTTTTCAGGATGACAATGCATCTTGCCACAGAGCAAACAGTTTTAAAGCTTTTTTTCAGGAAAGGTATATCAACTCAATGACATGGCCAGCAAACAGTCCGGATCTCAATCCAATTGAAAATTTATGGTGGAAAGTAAAAAAACTGGTCCATGTTAAGGCTCCACCCTGCAAAGCTGATCTGTCAACTGCTATTTGAGAAAGTTGGAACCAGATTGATGGGGAATATTGTTTTTCATTAGTGAGGTCTATGCCTCAAAGAATAAAAGCCAGAGGAGGAGCAACAAAGTATTAATTGTGGTTTTTTTGTTGATGATTCCATAATTTTTTCCTCAACATTGAGTGATTTCATAATTTTTTCCTCTACTTGATTTGGAAAAAGACATGCCATTAATAAAAAAAAATGTCCTTGAATTTTTTTTATGTATATTTCACAAACCAGAATGTTAAGCTATTGAACAAAACCTTTTTTGTGTCATATCTGTGATTTGTTTGTTTGCTATCAAGTAAAAAAGCTGGGTAAATATCTTCTAAGTGTGGTGATTCCATAATTTTTGCCAGGGGTTGTAAATTTGGTGCAAAACAGTTTGGGGAACTTGTAAAATAAACCAAAAGATGCTGAAATAAAGTGGCTTTTGATTTAGACAGCATTTTTACTAGGCAGCACTATGGCCAGCAAGTATGCAAACTGCAGGCGTTATTGGTCTCCATGCAGTATCTGTGCTGGGGAACAGAGGTCAACTATGAACAAAGAGGAATGTCACTTGCAGACATTTGTGAAAAGGCAACATACAGTTCACCATCTACTTTTGCCAGATACAGTATGAATGTTGCTTCATCTCAAAGCTCTCAAGGCTCTGTAGTTCTATTTCCATTGTGAATGCTCCTCACACTCAATAGAATATATTAAGGTGTTGAGTGATTGGTACATTCAAATGTCTACAATATCAGCACCTTGAGTGATTTTTCATCCTTGATTGCCTAAAAAGCTTATTCTCAGTCTAAATAAAGTATGGTATTAGCACTATTTATGAGTGTTGTAAGGTACACCATCAGAATGAACACTGGTGATGACTTTGATACATGGTTCCACTAGTTTAGAAGGAAATTGCCTAGCAGTCTGGAACAAAAGCAAAAAATGGCACTACAATTATCAGTAAACTTTAGATATTTGGTTTACTGTTTTGCCTCTGCATCTCAGAGCAGTAATAGTAGTAATAAGTAGTAATTAAAAAAGTAGTAATAAAAACATTTACTATTACACAAAGTATGACATTAACTGGCTATCTCACACTGGCAGGCCTTAAAGATGGGCTAACTGCTGTGAAGGTGGGTGATTCAAACACATTGCCTGGTCTTGTTATCTTTCTAAATGGAGTAACATGGAAAAAAATGCTGTTCTCTGCTAAATAGGTAGGAGCTTACCTCAACAGTGAACACTGTCATTAAGCATTAAACACTGGTGTCTGCGATATTTCCGGGGTATACAGTGATATAAATAAATCATGTGAGATTGCAGGCTCTATACTTAGACACACTGATAGCTGCTCTCTTTGAAGCGTAAATGATTTCTATGTGGTACTGGCGTCCTTCGCAACATTGTACTGACAATGGCAGAATATATGGTTATAATAAGTCTTCACAATCAAACTTTTTAAATCCTGATTAGAATCTTACCCATATGAAAGAATATATATTTATATTGCACAATGTGAAAGAAATGTCTTTTCATTTTCATTTAAAAATTATAATTTGATAAATTATCAATGATAATGACAATGACTATTTTTTTTCCTGAATTGGCTAAGTACTAATGATAAATAACCATTATTTGCTGAGTAAAATAATTGTGATTTTCACTGTAGCCATATTATGCAATCCCAAACTGCACCAACAAAGAAGCTGCTCTGTTTTTAACCGAAAGCAAAGCTGTTGTATGAGGAAATCACAGTCACTTTTCTGTGTACACTCTTGCAGTTAAAAGTAAAGCCAACTTACTACCAGAGGCAAGTATGTGTGCAGATGAGTATCTAATAAATTTTTAATATACAAAATAATCCCAAATGAGGTTGAAGTTCACTGGTCAGGCCATGCTTCATCTGATATTCCAAATAATGCAATTTTAAAATACACCTATCATACAGACACTGCATAGTGCTTTCAGTGAATTATTTAAGCACGGTAGGTCTTGCTACAAAGCCTTGCATCTGACACAACTGAGCTGTGATAATGTCAACCAAATGAAGAGCTCCCCAGCTTACATTTCTAAAGATTCATCTAAGTGCTTATGGAAATTTTTTTAGTATTTCTCTCAATTTATTAACATTTTACTACCATTTTACATTATGCTACATTTGTATATGCACTCAACAAGAATTTCACAAAATTGAACAGCTCCAAATCTTTGTCTATTGGTTGTTTTGTGTGGCCAGCATCTTTATTTTTGCTCCATATGTTGGGGTTAAATGTGAGGTGAGGGCATGACTAATAACTTAAGTAGAGCTGAAAGCTGATTGAAGTTGTGACAGCTAGAAATATGTTCCTATGTAAATGAGATTTCACACAGGAGTTGAAAATCACCCCCCATTCAGTTTTAATGAGTGACTGCTTGCACACAAAGTGATACAGGTGGAGCAGCAAGCAGGTGGAGCAACCTGGCTGCTACAAAGCAAAAATGAGTGTATGATCTGAGACAAAAGTATTTTTTCTTGCTGCCTGAAAAGCTGTACTGTTATATATTCCAGCAAGCTCAATATCACTATCAATATCGACGGTGGAGTGGCTATCACTATCAATATCGATGGTGGAGTGGCTGGCTGACTTATGTCCCAGGGTGCCCTCATGTCTGTGTTAGCGTCTGGCTCTCCCTTTTAGTTATGCTGTCATAGCTAGTCCTGCCGGAGTCCCTGCTTGCACTCTGCACACAAAGTACATTGTCCTTAACCATTAGAGGACAAAAGCTTACCTAACAATCTCTCTCTCTCTCTCTCTCTCCCCCTCACTCTCTGTCGAGCTACACATGCTACTTCTGAGATGCCAGAGATCCTGACCCCTTCTGCTCCTCCTTGCTGCTTGACCCATCCTGATGCCCCTTCTGCGCCTCCTCGCTGCTTGACCCATCCCGATGCCCTACTTCTGGTTGGAGTTCTCATTGGTTGAGTTCGCTCGCTGCTGCTGGGAGCGGCCCTATATGGACGGTTTGCTGGGGATAGTCCCACCAGGGGGCTGTGGAGATGGCTTGGGGATCACATATTGGGAGCTGTATTGTAATGGCCTGGGACTGCGATTGCTGTAGTGGCTTTGAGGCTGCACTTGCCACGAACACCTTCGTACTCAGGACTCCATCGGTGGACAGTGGATAGATTTTAACCAACCGGACTTCTTGCAACAACTGAGATGAATTTATTGGTTGCACAATTGCACTATTTGTCCATATAGTACACAATAATAGAAGGGATTTATTTATAATTTATCTGTTGCGCCCAGATGAGGATGGGTTCCCTTTTGAGCCTGGTTCCTCTCACGGTTTCTTCCTCATATCATCTCAGGGAGTTTTTCCTTGCCACCGTCGCCTCTGGCTTACTCATTAGGGATAAATTCACATATGTACAATATATTTTTTTTTGTGAATCCATTTATTTCTGTAAAGCTGTTTTGTGACAATGTCCATTGTTAAAAGCGGTATACAAATAAAATTGAATTGAATTGAATCACTCTGTCTCTTCCTGCTCACCTATAGGGATTACATCTTTGGTAAGCAACTGGGAAAAGAAAAGAGTTTACACTCTTTTACAAATGCTGCAAAAAACAAAAAACAATGAGTGAGTGACAGTTCTGTGAGTGAAAATGCCTTGTTGGTAAGAGAGGTCAGAGGAAAATAGCCAGATTGGTTCAAGCTGCCACAAAGTCCAAAGTAACTCAAACAATCACTGTTTACAACCGTGGTGAGCAGAAAAGCAACTCAAAACATCGGACCTTGCATGCAAAAGCATGCACAAAACATCGGACCTTGAGGTGGATGGGCTACAACAGCAACCATTCTGGTTATTCTCCTCTGATCTCTCTCATCAACAAGGTGTTTCAGCCTGCAGACCCTCCACACACAGGATGTTTTTTGTTTTTCTCACCATACTCAAACCAGCCCATCTGGCACCAACAATCATGGCATGGTTAAAGTCACAGAGATCTCATTTTTCCCCATGACTATATGATTTTGAGATCCATCTTTTCACACTGAGGACAACTGAGGGACTCATATGCAACTATTACAGAGGGTTCAAACGCACACTGATGCTCCAGAAGGAAAAACCATGCATTAAGAGCCGGGGGGTGAAAACTTTTTGAATTTGAAGATCAGGGTAAATTTAACTTATTTTTTCTTCTGGGAAACATGTAACTATCTTCTGTAGCCTCTGAAGGGCAGTACTAAGTGAAAAAATACGATATTTAGGCAAAATAAGAAAAATGTACACATCTCCATTCTGTTCAAAAGTTTTCACCCCCCAGCTCTTAATGCATGGTTTTTCCTTCTGGAGCATCAGTGTGCATTTGAACCCTCTGTAATAGTTGCATACGAGTCCCTCAGTTGTCCTCAGTGTGAAAAGATGGATCTCAAAATCATACAGTCATTGTTGGAAAGGGTTCAAATACACAAAAATGCTGGAAAACCAAAGAATTTGTGGGACCTGAAGGATTTTTCTGAAGAACAGCAGGCAGTTTAACTGTTCAGGACAAACAAGGGACTCAGGAACAACTATCACTAAACAAAAAAACACAGCTGTGGATCATTCAGGTAACAACACAGTATTAAGAATCAAGGGGATGTAAACTTTTGAACGGGGTGATTTTTATAAATTCAGCTATTATTTTCTCTTGTGGACTAAATGTAAACATCTTTTATGTGAAATAATATGTAAACATCTTTTATGTAAAATATCTTATTCAGTTCAGCACTAAATAAACAATAATGTGCATTTTGTATGATCCCTCTTATTTTGGTAAAATAATGAACATTTTGCAGATTCTGAAAAGGGGATGTAAACTTTTGACCTCAACTGTATATCTGCATGATTTTATGCATTGTGCTGCTGCCACATGATTGAATGATTGGATAACTGCATGAATGTGTAGGTGTATATGTGTTCCTATTAAAGTGGACAGTGAGTGTTTAAAATGACAAATCATTATGTCCAGACAAGATAGTGAATTACATACACTATCAGTCAGCATGCAGTGTTTGCACTGGGCAGTGGAGTTTGAACATGTCACAATGCTGCAGCATTCCTGCAGATGAGAATGTTGCCAGGCAAGACATGGGTCCAGTGAGGACTCTCAAGCCCTATGTGGAAGTAACCGCCAGCTGACAGGTCACTGATCAGCTATATGTGCTTTGGGGAGCACAATAAAGGGTCTAAATACAGATTATCTCATTCAGTAAAGGAAGTGATTGCACAAGCACATTAAAACACAGGTTAAAAGATGCTTTCTTCCCTTAAATCCCATTTACTGTGCACTATGGCTGCCTCCTGGGTTGAAATTTAGGAAGCTCACTGCATACCTTCAACAGGGGGCAGTCGTGGCCTAATGGATAGAGAGTCAGACTTGCAACCCGAAGATGAACCTGAAGGTTGTGGGTTCAAGTCTCAGTGGGTTCAAGTCTCAGGTCTGGCAGGGATTGTAGGTGGGGGGAGTGAATGACCAGTGCTCTCTCCCACCCTCAATACCACGACTGAGGTGAGACCCTTGAGCAAGGCACCGAACCCCCAAAACTGCTCCCCAGGCGCCGCAGCAAAAAAGGCTGCCCACTGCTCCGGGTGTGTGTGTTCACTACGGTGTGTGCACTTAGATGGGTAAAATGCAGAGCACAAATTCCAAGTATGGGTCACCATACTTAGCCACAAGTCACTTCACTATCACTATCACTTCATTAACAAAATGAGTGTGTTCTTCATCGAGGGAGGGAAGGTTGTGCTCCTCACTATCCTTTTTTGGGCTGCGTACAGGCAGACAGAGAGTCCACATTAGTGTTCTTGGAACTGAGTTTATATGAGAGGTTGAAGTGAAATCAGGCAAAGAACAGGGCCCATCGGGCTTGGCGAGGATTCAGATGTACTCAAGGTTTTTATGGTTGGTGAATATGGTGAAAGGATGTGTGGGCACCTCCAGCCAATGATGCCATTCCTCATACGCTAGATAAATGGCCAGTAGTTCTCTGTTCCCAATGTCATAGTTCTCTTTGGCGGGGGGACAGCTTCTTGGGAAAAAAAGGTCATGGGCTTGTCACCAAACCTCTGTGATAGAACTGCTCCTACGCCCATCTCAGAGGCATCTACCGCCACTATGAAAAGTTGAGATGGGTTTGGATGCTTGAGAATCGGGGCTGTGGTAAAAGAGGTCTTGAGCTTGTTGAGGGCCTCCTCAGCTGTGTTGTTCCCTGCCAGCTGTTTGGCTCCCTTCTTGAGGCGCAACATCAATGGATGGGCTATCAAGCTGCATCCTTTGCAGAAACATCTATAAAAGAAATCTCTGCAAATCTTTTACAGTTTTGAGTGTGGGCCACTCAGTGATGGCAGACGCCTTAGCCTGGTCCATTGTTACTCCTCCCGGGCTGATGATATATCCCAGGAAGGAAATCATGCACATGTGGAATTATCATGGGGCAGTGGTGGCCTAATGGATAGAGAGTCGGACTTGCAACCGGACTCTCCCACCCTCTATATCACCACTGAGGTGAGACCCTTGAGCAAGGCACCGAACCCCCTACTGCTCCCCGGGCGCCGCAGCAAAAAAGGCTGCCCACTGCTCCGGGTGTGTGTTCACGGTGTGTGTGTGTTCACTACCGTGTGTGTGCACTTGGATGGGTTAAATGCAGAGCACGAATTCCGAGTATGGGTCACCATATTTGGCCACAAGTCACTTCACTTCACTTCACATTTTTCTCCTGTAATAAATAGTTGGTTTTGCAATAGGCGTTCAAGAACTTGGTGGACATGGCGGACATCAGTCTTGAGGTAGAGAGAGTAGATCAAGATGCCATTGATGTAAGCTATGACAAATTTTCCTAACATGTCTCGTAGAATGTCACTGTCACCACAATACTTGTAGTGGCCAGAGGTGGTGCTAAAAGCCGTTTTCCACTCGTCTCACTCCCGAATCTGTACCAGAATATATGCGCTTCTGAGTTCAAGTTTTGTGAATCTTTGAGCTGAACGCGCTTGTTCGAGGGCTGTGGGAACCAGTGGCAGTGGGTACAAGTACTTGACGGTTACTTGATTAAGCCCTTGATAATCTATACAGGGTCTGAGACCACCCCCTTTTTTCTCCACAAAAAAGAAGCCTCCTGAGGTGGGAGATGTGGATGGACAGATGTACCCCTGTTCCAATGCTTCCTGAATGTATTCCTCCATGGCATGCATTCAGTTAGGGTAAATTCTGTTGTGATTTGGGGTGGCCCTGGGCAGAAGCTCAATCGCACATAGGGGCGGTGAGGTGGTAGACCACTAGCTTTAATCTTACTAAAATGATCTTTGGGAAGTGTTCATTCATAGGGGTTATTGAGAAGTGTGTGACTCTCTGGACTTTCTACTTTGGTCGATGCCATTAGCAGCTGAGGCACTCTGAGACAGTGGTCGTAACAGTGATGTAATTTGAATCCACAGGAGCCCCAGGATGATGGAGTGCTTTGTGGTCACAGAGACGAGGAAAGAATTGAGCTCCTGATGCAGCATGCTGACTTAGAGGAGGAGGGACTGTGTGCAAAGTGTGATAGCACCATCGCCGATGGGTCCTCTGTCAATGGCATGGATACCTAGGGGGTGTTGTATACGTTGAGTCGGGATGTTTAATCTGTTTACGGTTTCTTGGTTGGAGAAGTTATCAGCAACCGTTGGGCTTGGCTTGGCTGAGGGCTGGGCACAGAGGGGACACTGTCCCACAAAGTGGTCAGAATGGACACAGTAGAAGCACCGTTGTTCTCTGCAACACTTCTCCCAATCACCTTTAACTGGCACGGCCCAGTTGCATGGGTTCGGAATTGCTGCTTAGCCCCAGTGAGCTCTTGTTTTTCATTGGAGGCATTCTGTTGTGAAGCAGGTGATCCAGGAGGATGGTGAGATCAGTCAAGGAGTCCAGAGTCAGCTTGTCTCTCCGTGAGGATCTTGGGGCTCAGGCTCTGAGCAGCAGAAAGCCTTTACAAGGGGAGGTTTCACCTGCATATTTGTCTGGCCGGGGGATTAGTGAGCTAGCTGCAAGTGTCAGCGGGTGCAGTGTGGCAGCAGTGTGCCTGCGAAATCAGATTCACCTTAGCGTCCAGATCTGCAAAGCATTGTTGCTGTCCGCCTACCAGTTGCCCTTGTGCTTCTATCGGGGGCCACCAGTCATGCTCTCCTGCTGCATCCATGGTAGCGGCAAAGTAATCTGTCATGAAAGGTAGGCTGAAGCGGATGCAAATGCAGTTCGAGTTTATTGTAAGAACTGGCAGACAAATCCAAATCATAAGGCAGAAGGCGTAATCAAAAAACGATCAGGTGATAAACCACACAAACAGGGCAAATCCAAAACCAGATAGCAAGCGACATAAAAAACCAACATATCAGTACACTTAATGAACAGCTTGGTAAGGTGATGGATGATGGTGAGTCCTATTTATACATTGGGTGTGAATGGCAACAGATGTGTATGATTAAAAGTCTAGTGACTGTGAACATGATGGAGTTCGTGTGCTTTGGGAAGTGTAGCCCAGGGCGGCCATGTTTGTAGGCCACGGTATGTTCTGGAAAGCGGAGATCTCTGAGGATACTGGAGTTGACCTGACAATACATAAAAGAGGACAATGGAATCATGGTACAGTACAAAACCTCCTACAACTAATACACACTAGTGCCAACAATACATGAATTACAATAGAAATTTAACTGTAAAATTATGCCATGGCATATCAAAGTAACTTTAATTAACAGGTCATGGGGACAGATGAAGGAGAGGGGCTTTACATAATGAACAGGGATTTCTGATTGGACAAGGAGTGCTCACAGGGGTGTGCAGGTGACAACCTTGCTCATTTGCTAGAATTGAAACCTTGAGACCTTACATACACCATCAGTCTACTTAAATCTACATAAAGTATTCTCTGAAGACCAAGAGCATTCATCAGAGAAGAATGTGTACACAATGACCATCAAATAAAGTGAGCCATCATTTAATTAAAATGAAACGGTGACAGAATTACAATAATTTTGTGCCCTCCATGTAACAGAGATGCCAGTAGTGGCATTGTGGGCAGTGGCTTCATGAAGGCATCAACTTTGTAGAAGAAAATTTATTAAACATGACAAAATACCTGAATGGTGGAGTTTTGCATATGAGAATGCAATTCTCCACATACAAATATAATAATAAAACATACAAATATGATAAGTATTGATTTTATAAATAAATTCAAACTTACTGTTCTATACAGACAAACATGAACTTGTTTTTTAAAGACAACTGACAAATTTCTGTGTTCCCTTAGCATTAAAATAAAAATTGTTAAGCTGTTACAAATATATGTATTAGTAGTTACTGTGTTTTGTGTGGTCCTTTCACAGTGTGAAAACACAAGTCAGTGCCTTGCTGCAGTTTAAGTAGAAAATGTCTATGTTTAGGTGACTAATTTCAGCAGTGGCCCTGAGAGCCAGAAATCGTTATACCAAATAAGGTTGCAATAGTGCATCATATTTCATTTTAAAAATCAATACCTGTGACCTAAATTCAACCACTGATAAACTGGCATTTCACAACACGACAAGACTTTTTACAGCAGTGAAACACAATGTAGTGGCTGACTACATAGTAAATGTCTTGAGAGAAACTGTGTCTTATTATGCATCTAATACAGTACTTCTACAGTGTTCTCTGAAAATAACTTGATATATACCCAAAAATATGTCTGGGTAGAAGAAAGAAAAAAATTGGTAAAATTTGAAATGATTGTGTATCGAAAAACTACAGGAGTCAGCCGGGTTATACATTGACTATGGTCCTGGTTTCTTTATCCTTTAACATCACTCTCTCTGCCTATCTCACCTGCTATATTCTCTTTCCTATGTAACATGTTCTTAACCCCATATTGCCACAGTTAACTACACAGCTTGTGTGCATGCAAGGGAAAAAACAACCTACTATATCTGTTTTCTTTATCCCTATCCACCTCACCTTACTGCAGTTCCAGTCCTTTTACATGCCTGATCCCTTGCTGTGGAACTGAAGAGTTAAGACTCACAGAACAGTTCTCTGGTTTGTACAGCACACAACTCCAAATCAGTAATCTGTGACTACAAATGCCTATATTAACATCAAGAAATCAATTTGAAATTGTGCAGTCACTTAATTAAACAGTGGTTCTTTAGTAACCTCTTCACCAACACCTTTTAAAAAAGATATGCATGCAATTATGGTGCTAATTTGTTGGTTGGTGTGGTATTTTTAATTTTTCACTCATTTCAAGCCTATTTTTTTCTTATTCTATTGGCAGATAACGCTGACTGCATCCCAGGCCTTCTAGAAAGACATTACCTCACCAGATCTTATGGCTGAATGAGCACAAATCCCAATAGCCATGCTCCAAAAACTAGTGGAAAGCCTTCCTAAAGGAGTGAAGAGTATTAAAACAACAAAGGGGGACTAACTCTGGAATGGGATGTTCAAAAAGCACATACAAGTGTGTGTGATGGTCAGGGGTCCACAAACTTTGGGCTGTATAGTGTATTTTCACTTGCTAAAATATCTTTTTTTTTTTTTTTTTTCCCCAGTGTTGGAGTTTAATAGGAGAAAAATTTTCAACAATATCAAAAATAAGTGATAACTGTCAGGTTAGGTCAGCTCCTAAAAACAAAAAAAGCAATAGTTTTTTTCCTCACTCACCATTTTTCAGTGAGCTTGAATGCCATATTACTGCGAAATCCATAGTAGAAGTAGAGGAGACAACGAAACTCCAACGTGGACTCCAAGTTCCATACAACAGCTATACAACACATTTGCGGTGAGTTAAGGGACATGATATTGAAAAAAAAAAAAAACTGGGCTTGGCTACTTACTGATCTTTGACACATCAAGTATTATGGCAGTTGAAATTTTGGAACGCAATGTGTTTGCACCAGAGTATACATTGGGAAGGTGAGAGTTGGACAGAGAAATGTATTAAAGAGCTGCTGCACTGGATGCTTTAGGCAGAGATGAATTCCTACTGGTGACACTAACAGTGGGCTATTGAGCAGCATTGTAGGTAATGTACAAAACCATTAACCAAAGAGATATTAGACCGCCAAGTCTAATGAAAAAGGTTTCGCCACAAGTCTAGTCCTTCTTCTTATTAATTTATATGCCAGAAATACCCTTTACATATACTTGAAACAGGAAGGAAGCTATTGAAGAACCATTTGACCTTGCTGTGACCTTGATCCTGTTTGGCTCAATTCCAAAATCTAAGCAGTTCATCAGCTGGTAATTACAATGGTAATTCCATATAAATCCTACAGACATTCAACTCATTCTTGAGATATCATGCTAATGAGAATTTCGGATGGACGCACAGGTGGACAGACGGACAGGCAACCCAAAAACATTATGCCATCACCACTAAAATTCAACCCAGTGACATACTGCTAAGCTGTGTTAGTTTCCATTTCTTTAGTAGTTCTGCCAGAATTATAGAAACAGAAGGCTTCTTACAATCTCCAAATTAATAGTTACAACAGTGACTTAGAATCCAGCAAACTCTCTTTCTCTAGCTCGCTATCTCTTTTCACTCAATTCACAAATTCATCTCTTGTGAATTAAGGCTACATTTTTGTGGAGCAACAGGGAGAACAAAATACACTGATGTGGTAATTTCATAACCTCTACTCTCTCGCTCACCCTCTCGCTCACCCTCCCTCCTTCTCTCCCCAAATCCCCCCGACACCAACCACACTGCATGGCTTTATTATCTCTATCATGTTCCTACAGAACTCTTTCTAGGCTTGGGGAAAACCAGCCCACCCACTCTCATCACTTAAAGCCTGCAGCTTCCAGACAGCAGGCTGGCATCAAAACAAAGGTACAGCAGCAAATGAAACCGAAGCCTTTATGAGCTGATCGATCGTGCCTGAGCAGAAGACAGAGACTGACAGACAAACAGCACTGGAAAAGCCAAGAAAAACAAGCATCTAAAACTGTAGCAAAAGCTACAGCTACAAAACCTGTCTCCACCCTGACCATAGGATCTTTCCATAAAAGTTGCTTTTTTAATGTTAGTTACACCATGTAAACTGGTTTAGTGAAGGCTGACCTATGATCTTTATTTAATACTGTATATGCTGATTATATCCATTGTTTTCAAAGTGGAGTGTGGAAACCCCTGAAGATTTACGATATACAGGCAGCAAAACTGTGATTTTATTATTGTTATTTACTAATAACATAATAGAGATCACTATAACCAAGAACAACTATCACTGATATAGGTAATATCTAGCTATTATAGTTATAAGCCTAATTGATGAGTCACTTGAACTGAATGGCCTTAAAATTATACACGAATGAGTTTCTTATGGGAAGCTATTTATTATCTAATCTAAAGTTTAATAAGAAGCATACATGTCGTGAAAACATTTGAAATGTAATTTTAATGCTACTATTATATGATACAAATCTACATTTTAATGCACTGTGTAGCTCCCTGGCTTAAAAAAGGATAGACCCTCCGACTGATGATTCCCACACTTTATTGAAAGCCGTCACAGATAAGATCATCGTTGTAGAATGTAGAATGCAGCCGTAACTCAGTGAGAATCAATGTAAGAGCTTGTACAAAAAAGAAAACAAAATACCAAAATAAATAAACTTTGAAACAAACATACATCAAACCAAATACACATAAATAAACTTATTAGCAAAGATCAAATAACATAAACAACAGAACAACTTACTACAGAACAACTCCAAACAATCACACAAATCTAACAGATAACAGGAAGTCTATATTCGTACCTTGTTCTCCATTCAAACCAGGAGCTAAATCTCTCTAACCTTTGAAAACCATGAACGTTGGACGCTACAACCATGTGCGCTTAGGTCTCGTTCCGTACTGAAATGCTTGCGCACACTTGCCTTATATCCGCTCATGCGAGTAAATGTCACAACAAAAGACCTCCGTTACCATAACACAAATATAACAATATATAACACACTGTAACCCATTTCTATTCTGTGAAAAGGTGAGGAATAAAAAGCTTGTGTCTCCTGTAGGGTTGCAAAAAATATTCAACAAGTGTAACAAATTTAATCATTAAATTCATTCAAAAACAGTAAAATAATTCAAACCTAATTGCCAGACAGGGTGCTGTACTTTCTCAATGTGGTGTGGCATCAATAAAATCTATCCTCAAAGCACTTTTTATAGTAAAAAATAAATTATAGTAAGTAGCTACATCCAAATGAAAATGTAAATGTAAATTTGGTGTAATGCAAATCTGAATTAGCCTGGCAGAATCAGCACATGAAAAGGAAACATTCAGGTGCGAGTGCTTGTGAGAGCTCATTTAAAGATTTAAAGCTATGGTAACAGTCTTAACACTAGGTATTGCCTGAATTTGTTTCCTTTACTGTTCTAGGCACATTAATCCCCACATTCTGTGACTTGGTAAAAAACTCTGAAGCTGGTCATTAAAAATATAACTAGCCCATCTAGTCCGATCCCACAGAAGAGCTATTGTAGCACAAATTGCTTAAAAAAGTTAATGCTGGCTATGATAGAAAGGTATCACACAATGCATCGCAGCTTGCTGCGTATGGGGCTGCGTAGCCGTGGACCGGTCAAAGTGCCCATGCTGACCCCTGCCTACCACCGAAAGCGCCTACAATAGGCACGTGAGCATCAGAACTGGACCATGAAGCAATGGAAGAAGGTGGCCTGGTCTGCTGAATCACATCTCATTTTACATCATGTGGACGGCCGGGTGCGTGTGAGTCACTTACCTGGGGAAGCAATGGCACCGGGATACACTATAGGAACAAGACAAGCAGGCGGAGGCAGTGTGATGCTCTGGGCAATGTTCTGCTGGGAAACCTTGGGTCCTGGCATTCATGTAGATGTTACTTTGACATGTACCACCTACCTCAACATTGTTGCAGACCAAGTACACCCCCTCATGGCAAAGGTATTCCCTAATGACAGTGGCCTCTTTCAGCAGGATAATGCGAAAATGCAAAAATTGTTCAGGAATGGTTTGGAACATGTCAAAGAATCCAAAGTGTTGACTTGTCCTCCAAATTCCTCAGATCTCAATCCAATCAAGCATCTGTGGGATGGAGGCCCCACCTCACAACTTACAAGAATTATAGGATCTCCTGCTAACGTCTTGGTGCAGGATACCACAGCACACCTTCAGAGGTCTTGTGGAGTCCACTACTCAATGGGTCAGAGCTGTTTTGGCAGCACATGGGGGACCTATACAATATTAGGCAGATGGTTTTAATGTTACGGCTAATCTGTGTATATTATTGCTGTTTCTCTTTCTCAACCTGTCACGTCCTCATTTGGACTGTCCATCATATTTCATCAAAGTTTATTAAATATAAATGAATAAATGTCTCTAGTGGACACAACCATGCAGCTTCTAAAAAACACCATCTTGCTCTTTTTGGCCAATATAAAAGTTACCTGTTAACAACAGTGTATAAAAAGCTTGGCCCCCATCCATAACTCACTACACAGTACATTTTGATCGTTACATAAATCATACAAATGGTTACAAAATGGTTATCTTGACTTAATGATTATACTACGTAACATCTGGGACAGCAGTGTGGTGCAGTGGGACGTGTTGCTGCCAGACAGTTCCAGGCTCCATGGTTCAATCCTGAGCTCAGGTTACTGTGTGTGACAAATTTCACATGTCTTCCACATGTGCCCATGGGTTCCCTCTGGGTTCTGCTCCCACTATCTAAAAACATGTTAGTAGGTGAACTGGCTATGTTAAATTGCCCCGAAGGGTGAATGAGTGTATGAATATATGTGGGTGATCTGAAATGGACTGGCATGCCATCCTGGGTGTGTTCCTGGGATAGGCTCTGGATTCACTAAAACTGGTCCAGGATAAAGCAGTTAGCAAATGAATGAATGTAACGTCTGGCAATATACTCTTTCTGCGAGGTCACAGGAACCTAATCTGGGCAATTCAAAATTTTGTTAAAGGCCTTAATCTGTCAGTGAACCTAGTACAGAAGTCAGAGACAGGCTCACTCCTGACCCTGAACATCAGCAGCTCTTTCAGCATGGAGCAGGGAATTAAAATTGGGGTGGGCGGTATGATATAATATCAATATTGTAATACATTATGTCACAATATGCTTTTCAGAGATATCATGAATACTGTCATATTTTTGTTTAATTATTTTAATTTTAATAACTACAATCCAACTAGATGTTCACTGAAGATAGAAAAAGACTGATGTGATGTTAATATTTTGTACTCAATCTTTAAAATTGTAAAATGTAAAAAAGTATAATTTTTTAAAAGTTATAAAGAAATTAGTTTTATAATTTTAGAACTAAAATGTTATATTTTAAACATAAAATTTACAAAATATTTTATTAATAATACACCAATGCATTATTATTTATAATAGTTTTTTTAAATGCAGCACTAGTATATTGCTGGCAGTTATATATCATGATACGTATTGTGTATTGTAGAAATGCCTTTGAGAATCATATGATATTTTTTTGACATATGGCCTACCCCTAATTAAAAGTGCTACCAAACTGGACCTGCTTCATTTAGAGGAAAACTGAGAGCACTTGACACGTCAAACTGTCCCCAACTGCGAGTGAGATTAATAAGGTTAAAGCTACATTACCCTAATAATACACTGAAAATTTTACTTCATTACTCATTTCACTTTTAGTGTATATCCTTGGCATTGAAAGGTATTGAACAAATTAAACAAGTGGCACTTGTAATTTCCCCACCAAAGAGGCCATTTTTATGTGAGTATTTTAAAAGCATTCACTAGTATCTGTACATTTGGGTCTGTCTTTCTATCGATTAACCATACCTATTAATTATTAACTATTATCTATTAATTATCTATCGTTTATCTAGCCATATACAATTGACTGTAAAAGTGCGCATACTCTTATGACAAAAGTAATTTTAATTTATAACAAATTTTATTTATAGCAACAATGCATTTAGTGTGGTAAAGTTGACAGATGTTTCTTTATTATTATGTAACAAAAGTGGCCAAATACAAATGTTAGTAAAAAATAATTCAAACGTTTGCATTTTCATTTCTAAATGTGATATTTAAAAAAACTCTAATGTCTTGCCCAACTGCCTCCAACTTCTTTCATATCCTCTGAAAAACTTGCCCCATTTGCTTCTTGACATATTGATTGATCAGCCAATGTTTGTCCATACTTCTTTACGTCTGCCTACTTCATATCAGGTCTGGAGACTTGAGAGTCATGGCGAACAGTTTCCTATAAGCTTTTCATTCTTTTCAATAATTTTAATTTAGCCTATGTTCACTTTTGTTGCTTTTGTCTTGGATTTGTTTTACACTTTTCTTTTTGTCCATGGGAGATCCAATCTTTTGCATTCAGCTTCATCTATCTTTTTGTGAAAGAAGTAAGTATATGAGACAGGAGGATTTCTTACACACTTGTGTATTACAGTGTTTCTTGTTAGCCAAACATATGTAGGTCTATGTGTCTGTATGCATGTTTACATCTGTTTTTATGCTGTAGCTATTTCCATTCGTCATTTATCTGTCTATCTGTGTGTTTATTTTCATTAGGTAGTGTGACTCGTTGTATGTGTGCTCCATCAACACCACATGAAAGAACATTAATAATGTAATGAGGAGGAGGAAAGCATGACGCTGGAGTTTTTCATATCATCATGTAAGGTTCTCATTGCTGATAAAGTCACTCTTTTTTAAAGCTTGCTTTCTAGTACTTAGGGTATAGCCTACATATACACATAAACACAGCTAGCTAGCTGTACACACAGGCAAGCAGCGTGTGCTGGTTTACAGAACACTTCACACACACACACACACACAGACACAGACACACACACACACAGAGGCAGGGAACACACAGCTAGCTAGCTGTACACATTGTACAGTTGTTGAGTTGTTACCTTCAGTGTGACAGCTGGAAGAAAGGATGCTGCTCGGAGGACGGAAGATGTAAGGCAGGTACCGGGAGAAGCATTTCATCTTTTTAGCGCGCGCATCACTCCTGCTCAGACACACAACTGTGAGAAGCTTATTCCTTTCTTCAGCCTCGGTTCATGTGTACATGGAGCGTCCGAGGGAGGAGAAACGGCGCTGCGGTGAACCATACTGATTCCTCCACTCTCCAGCAGACGCGAGTACGTCTTATTTCAGTAGCGAGGCCGGTGGGAGAGGATTTATGGTGGAAAGGGAGGGCGGGAAGAGAAGGGGGGCGGTGCTTCGAAGTGAGGGCGGTAAGCGCGAGACGGGCTGGTTTCAGCACTAGCACCTGCTTCGTCACTGCTCGCATACTTACTGTGTCAGAAGTTAGGAAATGTTGCGGATAGGCAGAGGGCTGGTTTTAGGCTACGTTCACACAGCAGTCAAAAGTGGCCCGAATCCGATTTCTTTTTGTTTTTTGTTAGGCTGTTTACACTGTGTTCTCAATGTGGCCTATACCTGGCTGGCATTAGTCTGAACAGATCACTCTCTTAAACTGACCCGCATGCGCAAAGGAACAATGTATCACGTGATGCGTTCAAGCTCGCTTTAAAAAACGGCGCGTTATTCGGCCACTTCTTTGGTTCGCGTCCTTAGTTTCTTTAAATTTTGTTTTTAAAACTTTTAACTTCTGGCACTGCAGCCGGGTTCTTCTATGGCCGCGTTCGGCCATTTCTTTTGAGATCTCATCAAACACAGAGCAGTTGCGATATGTGCCTTCTGATTTTGCTTGTACAGCAACATCAAACCTTGAGAGGAACCAGACTTAAAAGGGAACAGATTTGAGGTCCGTTACCTCACTATCCTACCTCTGAAATCCTTCTTCACTATTATCCTCCATCTTTCCTTCCCGGTAGCACGAACTTATACGAATGTCTAGTTGGATTGACGTAAAAGTCGCATGAATTATGATCGTTGCACTGCCACGTATCAGATTCAGTGTGTTTTTTGCTGTTCACCCAGCCATACAGGTAACAAATTTGACAAGTCACATTTTAAGAAAAAAAATAATAATCAGATTGTGGGCTACTTTTGTCTGCTGTGTGAATGTAGCCTTAGTGTACTACGACTTCAGGTTCTGGTTATCTAGATTTTTGGGTAATGTTTATTAATGCTAATTCAGGAATCATTACATGAGCTCAATTTGTGAAGTAAAGAAATAAGCTCACAGTCCTGCATAGATTCGATTAATTTTTATTTTAACAATGGACACTGTCACAAAGCGGCTTTATAGAAATATATAAATTCAGGATATAAATTTTAAATTTATGAATTTATTCCTAATGAGCAAGCCAGAGGTGACGGTGGCAAGGAAAAACTCCCTGAGACAATATGAGGAAAAAATCTTGAAAGGAACTAGATTGAAAAGGGAACACATCCTCATCTGGGTGACACCAGATAGTGCAATTATAAATAAATCCCTTCTATAACTGTAAACTATATGGTCTAATAGTGCAATTGTGTAACAATGAAATTCGTTATAGTTTACACATGAAGTCTATTTTGTTGAAGTTATCAGTTGTTCACTGATGGAGACTTGAGTGCAAAACTGTTCGTGGCAATTGCAGTCCTAAAGCTATTATAGCAATTGTAGTCCTAAGCTATTGTAGTAAAACTGTTCTTATCAATTGCAGTCTGAAGCCATCTTGATGGTTTCTAAGTGGTACCATCCACAGTAATCTCATGTAACTTTAGGCTGTCCATGTGGGGCTATACTCAGCAGCAGCAAGTGGTTTCCAAATGATGAGAAATCCAACCAGAAGTAGGGCATCAGGATGGATCAGGCAGGTCCAGAGAGCAGAATGGGTCAGGATCACTGGCATCTCAGGAGTTGCATGTGTAGCTCGACAGAGAGGGGGAGAGAGCAAGAAAGAGAGATTATTAGGTATGCTAGTTGTCATGACACTGTACATTGTCTGCAGAGTGGAAGCAGGGACTCCGGTAATACTAGCTATGACAGCATAACTAAAAGGGAGAGCCAGAAGGTAACAAAGACATGAGGGCACCCTGGGACATAAAGCAGCCAGCCACCGTCAACAAACCTGAGTGAACACATGAGAGTGGGGGGGTGACAGCATCCAAACATCCCAGTTCACCCTCCAGATCTCTGCCTTTACCTAAGGAAAAACTGTTCACAAAAGGCTTGACTAAACAAATATGTTTTCAGGCTGGACTTAAACACTGAGACTGTGTCTGAGTCCCGAACACTAATTGGAAAGCTGTTCCATACCTGTAGGTCTTTATAAGAAAAAGCTTTGCCCCCTGTTGTAGCCTTCACTATCCGAGGTACCAACAAGGAGCCTGTACCTTTTGATCGAAGTAGGTGTAGCAAATCATAAAAAACCAAAATCTTACTCAGTTAATGCATGAGACCATTCAGTGCTTTATAGGTCAATAGTAATATTTTAGAATCATTGCGAAATTTGATTGGGTGCCAGTGCGATGTGGATAAGATAGGGGTGATGTGGTCATATCTTCTGGTTCTAGTAAGAACTAGAAGAATGCTGCATTCTGGACTAACTGGAGCTTGTTTATGCACCACCTTCTGAGATAAAAGAAGGCTATCCTAGTAATATTATCTACATTTGCTTGGAGATTGGATTGGATTGGAGTCAATAATCGCACCAAGGCATTTTACTGCTGCACATGAAACAGAAAGGCCATCCAGAGATATTATGTAATCAGAAAGCTTATTTCTAGCTGCATGTGGTCCTAGTACAAGTACTTTTGTCTTGTCAGAATTAAGTAGAAGGAAGTTAATAAGCATCCAGTGTTT